>NC_142930.1:139442849-139522849 GCF_046866305.1 Octopus bimaculoides
TTGTCACTGCAGACACCTTGTGTCACCTTCAGAGAGGGAGAAAACTTGTACAGCAAGAGGATTCGGCTTCATCATGCGAAAGCTTAAAGAAGTTTCATGTATGGACACAAATCAAAAAGTCAAAGTAAGCAAGAAAAAAAGGACATGACCCCGCGACCATCTGGGAAATGGTCACGCATGATAGACAAAAAAGCAGTATGTAGAAATTTTATATGATAGACCTAATATAAACAATGGATACATGAAAGGTGTAGTGGAATCACAGATTGGTTAATGGAGAAGCTAGACTTTGTATGTTGTAGATGAAATAAGAATATACATGAAATAAATTTCGGCTCTCTAAAACTAGTTGATAACTTTGGTCACTTAGGTGACCTAATATTAGTAGTGGAAGTGGGTGTACAGAATACATAGTAGCTAGGGTAGGAATGGGGTGGAAAAAGTCCAAGGTGTTATTACTTTTGCTCGCAGCAAGAAGTTTCTCTCTCAGCCTGAAGGGCAGATTGCCAAGTGTAGCATTACACGGTAGCAAGATTTGGGCCTTGAATATGGAAGATTTGGGATAGATAGGAAAACAATTGAGTGAACATGCTCCAATGGACATGTAATGAACTAATGAATAACAGAACACAAATGATGAGATGTAGCGTGCAAGAATGATGCATATGGAAGATGCCAGTTATATAAAGATGTACTGGTTGCTTGAAGTGGATAGAACCTTCATTACTTTATCTCACTCGTTCTCTATCCTATTCACTGTAACATGCTGCCTGTGTTATGTGACATAGTATTTAATCTGCATTCAATCCTTCCATCATCTATCACAATGTCTGTGTAATGAGGAAAGGCTTCACATCTGTCTATATTCAGTACCCTCATTCATCATCACCCTTCTCTATTATTAGCCATCTTTCTTTTTCCCCATGTATATATTTCTTACTATTACATGTCTCTAATGTTATCTATCACTTGCTTTCTTTCAGGACATCTTTATTGCTATTCCTTTACACTGACTATGCTGCTTTTACATTCAATCTCCTTACCAACAACCAAAATATAGCTATCACTATTTCTCCTCCATTACCACCTCCGCTATCATCATTTTGCTGTCCCCCCCCCCCCCTCACATTCACTCTTTTTCCACCCTCTTAGTCATCACACTCCTTTATCCATACTCTCAGTGATGCTTGCCTTGGAAAAAAACAATATAGAGTAAAGAGGACTCTTAGTTTTCCAGGAAAGAAAGCAATCTCTCCAATGTTGGTGCTGTAGTAAAATGTATCCAGAATGATTTGTAAAGTGATTGGTGAATGAATGAAGACAACATACAATAGAGAGGATTCTAGTCTCAATATCTTTAGTGTTGATGTCATGATAAAATGCATCCAATAAACTCTACAGAGTAGTTGAAATGTGTGAGTGAGATATCCTTTTATCTATCTAGGAAGATGGCAACTCCAAATAATAATAGATTCAGATTGTGAAAACCCATCAAACTCATGCCAAGGTGGATGTAAATATAATGATGATGATAATAGGTTACTTCTGAAAGAAAGATAGTGGTTGGAATGTCTGTAATCATAAGTCCACACAACCAGGTCTGATCTGGGAAGCTAAAAAGCAACAACATAAATCAGACAAAGTATATTTAACTCTTCATTCCTCTTCCTGAGTAGAGTTAATTAGTGATAGTGGTGGAGCTGGTGGTAGTCTAGGGTGCAAAATTGATAGTAAATTCTGCTTTTGATTTGTTGTTATTTAGTCCCTGATGAATAGACTTAAGATCAAAGTATTCCAACCATGATCATCCAATCAACTATAAGATATCTATGACTACATTACCCATTGTACCCTTCCATTTTTAAAATGGTAAGGTGTGAATTCAAGGTGATATTGTATTTTTAGCAGATCAAATAAGTGCAGAGACAGTTCTTGGCTCCCTGCTTTTATTTATGACAAGAGGTAAATTATGTCAGAAATATAATATACAAATGTCTTGCAGCAACTAGAAAATAATGAAATAGATATTTCCAACAAGAACTAGAGATTGATTGAATGAATTTAGAAAGGTATTGGTCAGTTTACGAAGGAGTCATGTTTATATTAAGGAACCATTATAAGAGGCATTCATGAACACATAAGTCTCCATTTTTGATAGTATTTGGTAATTGAAAAAGAGTAGTACAATGATAAGATACTTAAACCATATCATAGGAAGTTAGACTTTACAGAAAATGTTTCAGTATGAAGAAAATTAAACTAAAATCATTGAATTACTTATTATTGTGAACTTAAAATCAAAGAATGGAAAAGCATTTGCATACAAAGATTCAGTTTTTACTGTTAAAAGTGAGAATGATATCAATTGGGATGATATTAATTAAATAAAATCTTGATATTTCAAAATAAATTTGAAAAAAAAACCCCAAAACAAAACAAAAGAAAACGAACAAAAAAAAAAAACAATATTAAAGTGTAAACTTCAGATAATCTGCAACCTGAAAGTATCAAAACAATTTCTACTTGAAATAAGAGTTTTCTATTAACTCCAGTTCTGTAACTTTCTAAAGAAAATAAAAAACAAAACAAGTAAAGAGAAATTAAGTCTACAGTACAGTTGTGATAAGCTGATTTTTGTACGTCATCCTAACTGAAGGAGTGAGAAAGGCTTCTTGAAGAAATTTAAAAATATAAAAGAAACAAACAATAAGATAAAACTTATCAACTTAGAGAATAAAATATTTCATATCTAAGGTTGAAATGTAGATTTATATTATCAAAACATGTCTTCTTTTACCAAATATTCTAAAATTGTTATTGTATATTTTATATTTTAGAGTATATATACCATTACACACTGAATATGAATATAATAGCTTTTACAAATCACATGATTATAAATTCCATCCCTTCTAATACTTAAAGTAAAGCACCTTCAGATTTGATTTGTGCTTAGTCAATAATATTTTGTAGTTCAATAGACTGAAGTAAGATATGTATATTGATATATTAATAAACATTGATGGATTATACAGGAAGTTTTTAACCTTAATTTTAAAGTCAAAAATTTTTTGATATAACCTAATAGATAAAAGGGGAAAAGATAAAGTGATAGAAAGGGAAAAGTAAAAGGAGAAGCAGTGTATGCTTTTGTAAAGCCTGGATAGGTAATGGCAGTGAAGTTGGGAAAGAAAGAGGCAGCAAGCAGAAATGAGAAGAGAAATATTGAAAGTTTTCAAGAATTGCTTTATTTGTTACAGAATATTTCACAGAAACGGTTTCTCTGATAGAAATCAGATATCAATGGAGCGAATATTTTTTTCTAGATTGAATAATATTCAAGCAAATTAGATTACCTTTCTCCCAGACTAAAATGTTTTCATTCTAATTCTAGATTTAAAAAATATTTCCTCAAAGGTGAAAAAAGGTACAAAATATAAGCTAATGATTAAAATAATTAAAACATAATTTATATCAAATATTATTTCTTATTCTTTTTTTTTTTTTAAGTGATACTGATAATTTCAATTATTTATTTAAATTACAAACTCCTGTTTACTAACAAAACAGTTAACAGCAAACTAACAGAGTATTGTACAGAAATATACATAAAAGATTTGGAATAGATAAAATAAAACAGATCTTTATTGTATTAAACTAATTATAGCCATTAGTTTAGACAAGTAATTATTGTGTGATTTATTAAAAAGGGAAATGATGATGACACCAAATCAGTTTATCATAAAAAACAACTTTCTAGCAGAAAGCTTCCTAAAATTTTGTTCATTCTGCTCATCTTCTATTTTGGCTTTTATTCCTTTTAGAATCGATCACAAAAATCTATTAACAGCTATAACAATATCACAGATAAGCAAGTAACAACTATGTAAAATTAAATATAAGATATGTTTGAAACATTTACTTTTGTTTCTATATAAGTTATTCGTCACGGGTATCAATAAATTAAGCAAGCTAATAAATTTATTTCATTTGATATTAATACATCATTATTCCTAAAGTCAATTTCAAACTTTTAGTCATTTAACACCTTGCAAATTACATTGCTTCTTTTGTTTTTCATCTAAAATCATTTTTGCAAATTTATTCTGATTCATACTATTTGTCAAAAATATCAATTCTCTAAAGAGTTGATGATTAATTTGAAATACTTTGATGCATTTTTAAACAATGCTACAGCGATTATGAAAAAGATCAATGTTAAAAGCATACAAAGTATTCCTATAAGAATTTCATGATCTTAGAATATGTAATTAAGATTTAATTGAAACCAAATTTCATTAAATTATAAAAAATACAAAAATATAAAAAGTAGCATTGTGTTAAAACAAATTGAATTAGAAAATTAACTAAATAATTTATAATTGAAAGACTATTTAAAATGTAACTTAATTTTAAAAAAATTAATAGTTTCTTAACTTAAATAAAACCCTTTTAAATAACATACAAATGAGATCAGCAAAAAGCAAATAGGCAAGGATGAAAATAACAAAACAAGGTTAAAGATGAATACAACTTGGAGGTAAAATTTTGGTTTGGCGATGGAATACTAATAGTTATCAATTTTAAATTCCACTTGTATTTTACTAAGCATTTTAGTAAAATTATCATGAATAAGTTACTTGAAACCAATATGCTTCGAGACAATTTTGATCACTTTTAGAATTAAACACTGCATTATAAATCTACCCCGTTTTGAGACATTTTTCTATAAGAAATTCGAAATAATCTTAAAAAATTGTTAGTAACGTAATTTAAAGGATGTAAACATTATTTGAGGATATAGATAGAATATATATTTTACAATTTGAAAAATATATTTCAAATAAATAGCGTTATTATATTCAAAATTCCAAGTCAATAAAACTATTCTTGATGCTGTAAATCTAAATCAGAAAAATGTTCATGAAGGGGAAAAGCAACAGTTTTCAAACAAAAAATATCCAAAACAAAGATAAATGTCTGATAAATATAGGGAGAAAGGTAACTAAATGTTATCTTCATCTTCTACCTCATCAACACCAGCAGATACAGCTTCTGTGTGATAGGCCACGGTTTCGTGCTTGGCCAAGATTCTCAACAGTGAACGTAGTTTTAGCCACCATTGTTCTTTAGGAATACGTTTCCTAGAATGGGAAGAAAAAAAAGGAAAGATTTTTTAAAAAATTATCAAAATAATTTAAAATTTAAATAATAAAGAGAGCTAAAAACTATTTTCTATTTAATTTTAAAAAAGATTGGTAGTAAATTTTCAAATCTTTCTCAGTGTTTAAATTTTAGATAACTCTTTTTTATCAGATCATAAACTATATTTTTTACACTGGATTTTCAAAGCCAATAATGTTTTAAACGGTAATTTCTTTTTCCAATAAAATTCACTTGAGTAATATCTAGTAACATAGTTCTTATCAAAAATATAGTTACTGAATTCATCTCTCTTACATCCTAAATTCAGTTCCCACTGAAATCCTAGATTTTCCTTTCACGTGCAACTTTTAAATTAAAAGTTACATACACACACACACACACACGTATGTATGTATGTATGTATGTATGTATGTATGTATGTATGTATGTATGTATGTATGTATGTATGTATGTATGTATGTATGTATGTATGTATGTATGTATGTATGTATGTATGTATGTATGTATGTATGTATGTATGTATGTATGTATGTATGTATGTATGTATGTATGTATGTATGTATGTGTGTTAATGTCACCTTGCCTTGATTTCATGAGATAGCACTTGCATGATGGTGACATTCATTTACAGTTGTCTGTCATTTCCAATCTTCTGTGAAAACATGTCTGGTTAAGGGGAATATTACCTTGCTTGGAAACAATCAAGAGTTGGTGATAGAAAGGGCATCTGGCAGCAGAAAATGTACCTCAAAAATTTGATTTGCACCATGCAAGCATGGAAAAGTGGTCATTAAATAATGATGTTAATGATGATTGGTTTTCACCATTTTATAATCCATTGCTCCAACGTCTGTGATGGATTTCACAAATTTAGATATTTGCCTACTATCAGAGTAATTGTACAGCTGAATTTTCATTCTATACATAAGCATGAAGTAAGTGTTCTTGTTAATTCTGCAGATAAGCTTAGATATGTGCTTTACCGAGAGCACATCACAACAGCTGTAGCATATGTTTTAATTGAAGACTAAATGGTTAGATGTTTGGCCCCTTTTACACCCATTGTACAACATTGTAGATGTGTAAAATCAAAGATATATTTTAAACACTTACTCAAAATTAGCATATTGAGTTAGCTCCATGACTGGAGTGAAGCACAAATGACGTTTTTGCATTCCAAGAAGTGTAGCAGTCTCAAGCTGCGAAGTAAAGACAGTTCCTGAAAAGAAGTATAAATTTTAATGAGAAAAGTAGCATACTTGTAAAGCTTAATGTAAATGCAAAATATTTTAGTAAGTTACACTTTGAAATAATAGTCTGAAGGATCAAATTAATATTTACTTATTTTCACAATTCATTAGTCATTCTTTTAAAATATAAAAATTATATCCTTAACAACATAATTACCATCAGGGCGGGTATGTTCTTCAAGTTGTGCAATTAGATGGTCGATAGCTTTGGAAGCCATTTTTGTACCAAAGTTTCTATCAAATGGTGTTGGGACACCTCCTTGCTGCATATGACCCAAGACATTTTTACGAGTTGTAAATACACCTTTGCCTTCTTCAGAGAACAATTGGTAGATGAAATCCGTAGTATAGTTAGAATTAGCATTTTCATTCCTTCAAATACAAGAAGAAAATTTCATTTGGTTTAAATATGCATGAGATTACTTATTTCACAATCTTTGGAAAATCAGAAATTCAAGAATAGCTTTGTTTGTCTTAATCTGCTTTGAAGCAAATAAGTGTTACTAATTTTTATGGTTGAAGAATTGATATAAAGAGCCTTCAATTAGAGAGTGGCTACATAACATGCAAATGTAAAATTTTCAGAAACCATGCTAAGATATTTCATGAGGAAAAATATATACAGGACTCCTGAATCAGATGGTAATCAAAATTGAAATGGGCCAAAATTTTTATACAAATTTAAGTTCACTATATGAAACGTAACTGAAGACGTAGTTTAGTGGTTAGTGTTGCCTTCATGACCAGGTGGCACATTCTTGAGCAGAAAACTTCATTTCACATTGCTCCAGTCTGGTCAACTGAAAATGAGTTCTAGCAAAAGCTGGAAAATTAATCCTACAACAGACTAGTGCCATGTTCAACAGGAAGTATTGTTATCTCAGTCACTTATAGACCATGGAAACTAGGTTAAACCTTATGAGACCCAGGGCTCTTGACAGACTCTATATGGAGAGTAAAACTGAATGCAAATTATGGCTGAAATATTTCTGAAAATGAACAGGGATAGTAGCTACTGAATAAGACAGAATGCTGATTGAAACATTATTCACAGAAAATGAGATAATTATCAATTGCAATATAATAATAATAATCAAATAGCAGTAAAAAATCAGTTCCAATGAAGTATGAACTCTATTATGCCTTTTCTAATTTATTAGTGATATAGACTCACACACAATGAGCCAATATGAATTTTTCTTCTTTCATGCATTACAAAAGAGAACCCACCCAACTAAAAAAAAAAAAAATACAGCACAGCATTATTATTTATTTAAAGAATATTTGCAGCATGTACTTAGTAAGAAATTATGACAAAAATTCAAGTAGGACAATATTGATAATTGTATTTTTAAATAGATCAATTAAAAAAAAAATATCAATACCTCAAAATCAAACCTCTCTGAACTCCAATGTCTTTAATCTTATTCTTTAAATGGAATACATCATTCTGAAAAAAAAAAAGAAAAAAAAAAGGTATGTAAAAATTAGGTGAGAGGTTATGTAGGTGAAAAGCCATAGTGTTGGGAGTTACAAGACTCATGACTTCCAAGATTTCTAAATAATTTCTGACTGTGAATGAAAAGCAAACTAGAGCGTCAGTTCACCAAGAGTAAACCATTTACTACATTATTTTCTCACTAAGCACAAAACCTTTTTCTCTAAGAGAAAGGCACAGTGCTGAACAAGATATTGTAAACTATCTAAACAGGTGTACAACACCCTGATCTCATTTCTTAATTATCTATACACCTTTTTCAGAATCTATGGCTTTGTATTAGGAATCATTAAGTCAATTCAATCAATTCCCAGAACTTAATCGGCAAAATTTGAACACAGAACTTAATGGGATGTAACTAAATACTGTCTCCCTTTACCTTCTAAGATAATTTCATAATAATTACCAATATCATGTCCACTAATCTGGAAATTAATAAAGCACTATATCAGATTTTCAAATTATTCTTTTCCAACATGATCTGGTTCTTTGTTAGTTTTTGTTTAAGTTTATATCTGATAGAGAATAATAAGATTAAGTGTTTGCAGCTATCATAATATAAGCATTTCTAAGATATATCTGATATGTTACCTATCCAAGCAATGCAATAATTACTTATTGGTAAAGTTGATTCTAGACAGAAGCATTGTACTAAAACAACAGATATGAGAGCATGTCTAGTCATTTGGCCAACAACCTACATGCCAACTGCTTGACCAGAGCTGATCTGATGCTGTATAACAATAATCCTGAATTTCTGTAGTTTCACCATAAAATCAATGCAAATTTAATTTAGGTGATTGAGGCAACAAGATTACACAAGAATGGACATTTCTAAGACACATTCAATATAATACTTCTTCAAGCATTTATCATGTATATAAATTAATGGTGGGATAACATCATATGCTTACCCTTAAATCTGTGATGGTCATATTTTCTTCATAGATGTAGGCAGCATCAGCTCCTCCAGCTAACCCAGCCATGGTAGCAAGGTAGCCACAATAGCCACCCATAGTTTCAACAATAAAAACTCTTCTTTTAGTACCTAAAGCTGATTGCTTGATTCGATCACAAATCTAAATTTTTAATAAAAAAAGATAAAAAGACATCTTAAAGCATTGGAACTTGACCAGTAACAAAGAAAAAAGAAGGTGGGAGGCATTCTAAAATGAATTTTAATCATATCTCTCTTGCTTGTCAGGTTGGACATTAGTAGACTAGCTTATTCTGCTAATGCTAAGCAACTGACAAACTGTCTGTGAAACAAGTGAGATACTTGTGAAGGCAAAATAGAGTTCACTTAGCATAGCAGAAAAAAGACCCATTAATAACTTTAGAACAGAAAACAGCAGGTAATTTATAGTGCTATCAATAACGGAATCACCAGGCAATATGTGGTTTAGATCTCAAAGGGTGAGCATGTTACACATCTACCACCTAAAACTGGTTTAAAAGATAGTTCTATTGTGTTTTTCATTTTATCATGGTCATAGGTGGATTTATACAAATTTGGATTTTGCATATTCTTGCAGCATGTGATTTTACTACTGGAGGTTCTTCCTAGAACAGAATATGTGCCTTGCTTATAGGCATCACACAATAATTGTCACATGGTCTAGATATATGACCGTGTTATCAGAAGTTTAGTTGGTTGTCTCACATTCACAATGTCTAAAGATCATCATCATCATCATCGTTTAACGACCGCTTTCCATGCTAGTATGGGTTGGACGATTTGACTGAGGACCGGTGAACCAGATGGCTACATCAGGCTCCAATCTGATTTGGCTGAGTTTCTACAGCTGGATGCCCTTCCTAATGCCATAGATAAAAATAGGCATTATAACATTAATAAGTAGTTAAAAACAGGTCACAGTAGTTAAATGAAGGGTTAAAACCATACCACTCATTTCACTAATATTGCTAATTATAACCACTTGGTTTCCATGCCCATGGAGGGATGATGACTTAAAATCTCACATTAAAAGAAATCATTGGAGTAGTGTTATTTGTTAGTTACCTTTTCTAATGCTGTTTAAATATCTGTTTCAGATAAATAGTCTGAGGGAAGAGATGCCATTTATTATGTCAGTATTTGAAACAAGGCTTAAATCTGTGTACCATCACCTAGGCTACCTGTATTTTAGTTAATCCCTCCATAAGGTCAATGCTCAAGTCCATTTTCAGCAGAATTAAGCTGATAAGCAACATTCTGCTCTTTTTGAAATGAGATCAGTCAATTACAGAAAATTTTGGAGAAAAGTCTGACATGAAATAAGACAATAATGAATTAAGTGTTCTGTCTAACAACCTAATACCATATCCATTACCATTCTACTTTTGCCACTCATCCATAGCATGCTTACCAAATGAGATAATTATTTATAAAGTTATAATTGAATCAAAGTGCCATCTTTGAAGACAATAAATAATTCTTTATGATCAAAAGAGATGGCAGACACATCTCACATGCAATATCTTTACCCCATTCTGAAAAAAAGATGTTACATGTGAGGAGTCTCATTCCCTTTTTTCCTCTAAGGAGCCAAATTCCAGCTGAAGATGGACCTAGAAGGAAATTAACACACTATTTTGCAAAATATGGGACAAGACACTCAAAGACCTAGTTTTTGACAAAAAAAAAAAAAAAAAGAAAATCATAATTGAAGAAATACAGAACATGTTTAATATCTTTAAATGAAAAAGAAAATTATTCCATTGCTAAAAATTACTTACGTCAGTAATTTCATTAAGAGCTGTGTCTGCTCCTAAACTAAAATCTGTACCAGGGATATTATTACTGATAGTACAAGGGATAACAATCATCGGAATACAGAATGCTGGAAAACGATAACGTGCTTCGCACAGCTGGACGACACTGTGGTATGCCTGCAAGAAAAAAAAAAAAAGAGAGAGAGAGAGTGAGAAAAGTACATGTAGTCAATGTAAGCACTTTCTTCAAGTCTTTAAAAGTTCCATCTGATTTAATGGTCCATATCAAGTTATCAACAACTGAAATTAAAATTCCTTATTTTAATGCTCATCAAATGCTTAGATAGATTATAACCATATCAGTGACCACTAACGCTAGAGGTAAAATTAATGGGTGGCATAATTGATCATCTACATTCATGCAACACAACAAATACCAGTTATATATATATATATATTGAGAGAAAGAGTGAGAAAGTTTAAAAAATTAAAAATTTTGAGTTTAATACTCAAGATTGAGAAAACAAAATTTTCAAGATAACACCAAATTCCAAAAGTATAATCCTTTCCAGTAGCAAAAGTGCATATTATTGTCATAATTTGAATTAAATTTTTGTACAAAAAACTGCCCATAATAATAGGATAATGTAAGAATATTGATTATAAATAGTGTATAATGTAGCATAAAATTTTACCTCAAAGCCACCAATAACACATAGACCATGTATTTTGTGTTTGATAAATTTGGCAGCAATTTTCTCAAGGCCAATTTTCCCAGCAATCATTCTAAAATTAAAAAAAAATTTTTTAAGAATTCATGCTCATGTAATTTTCATCATAAAATCATGCTAAAATTACTTCTAACTTAAAAATGAAAAATTTGAAACAGTTTTTTTTCAGTTACACTTAGTGCAAAATTCGCTTTAAGATTTCCTTCTTAAGAATTGATTAAATTTTAAAGCAGGAAAACTTGCAAGTCTTTAAAAGTAGAAAAAAAAAATGTTTAAGAAATCTTTTATAGTGAATGCAGCTCTCCTAATCAACACTTAACCAATAAAAGGAGGCCATAATCCTTATTTTAACATCTTATTTTCCACTTCAGCAAAAATTGAAAATAGTTCAGCGATACACATTTAATCCATACAATTTCATTTGATGAAACCCAGCATTATCAGGCCAGCCTAACAACTTCATCTCAAATATTTCTCACTTAACTTTTATTACATTTACATTTCTCTAGTATCGGTCACTTCTCATTTAATATGTATCATCCGTTTGTATTCAATGCACATACTACTACAATGGCCTCTTACACTGAATGCATGCTAAATTCATTAAATGAATTTAGCATGCATAACAAGCTTGTTAAATTTATGTTTGATCTTCCTTGTAAGTTAACACTACATGTAACGATTCAAAAGATTTGCTGAAAATTAATTACACCAAATTCTGTTCTGTTTTGTTTTATACTAAAACAAATAAAATACGGTGATAGAAAAAAAGAAAAACATCAATTTGTAATTACTTTTTGGTACCCAATAAGGATCCACCTTTGCTGGTCCAACTTCGCACATCTTCCCAAGCTACGGGAGTCACCTGCAATCAATTATTAATATAGGTATCATCAATAAAGCTATTAATATATTTTCCATTTTGTCAAAGATGAGCTTACAAATTGTTTCCTGTTCACATTATTTTCTCAAATCTTTCAAAATCCTTTGTTATCTACAGTTTTTCCCCAATCTATATTTATTTACGTGGTAAAATTATCTTATTTTTATATCCCATGCATCAGGATTCCCTGCATTATTTCCTTATTCTTAATTTAATCCAACCCCAAGATTTACATTGTAAGTCTATTGCTTACTGTTTCAGTCTCTTATCTTCAATATAAATGTTTAGCGACGATTTATAAAGGGAAGTATTTGCAATAACGTAAAGAAAAGGGAATACAATTTTTAGAAAGAATCAATAGAATTGAGAGATCAACCTTGATAAAGCAGACTTGTAACCAAAAGCATTCTCACCATGACCAATCTGTCTTAATTTTTTTTCTTTCAGGTAGCTTATCTAGGACTACATTATGTTCTGTAACCTTCCTTTTTTCAGAAGGTAAGGTGAGATTTGAGGGAGATTTAATTACTATTGCTACTTCTAACAAATCAAGCAAACTTACAGAGGTTCCCTCAGTTGTTTCAGATCAGATTTATAGCATCAGCTATAATCCTGACAAGTAGAAGATACTGAAGACTATGGAGTGTGAGCATTAATTCATAATTTAACTCAAATGTGTATATATATTTAGTAATCCAAATTAATCCGTATCCAATCAAGTATAATAACAGTCACCTAAGATTGTAGAGTCACCTATAACATTTAAGCCTTGTCTCAGCAAAATACTCTCTGTAAAATTTTAACTGTTTAGTTTATCATTTCCTTATCTGATTTTTGATGAACTGATCAGAAATAAAATTTTTAAATAAAATTTTTTAATTTTTTTTTTTTCTCACCCTTCCAAAGCCTAGCCAGGCTCATGGGCCCAGTTTCCCAGTTTCTATGGCGTATGTGTTCCCCAGCTGGACAGGACGCCAGTCCATCGCAGTGTTACTCATTTTTGCCAGCTGAGTGGACTGGAGCAATGTGAAATGAAGTGTTTTGCTCAAGAACACAACGCATCGCCCAGTCCAGGAATTGAAACTACAATCTTACGATCATGATGCTGACACTCTAACCACTAAGCTACACACCTCCACTAAAAATTAAATTGTAAAATTATAATTCATTATGTTAAAACTTAAGATTTACTGATATAATTTATGTTTCAAAACTGCAAACAAATGGAGAAATATATGATTAAATACTTACATTATCGTTCAGCAAACCATCAAAACTGTCATGGATTGCCAGGATATTATATCCCTTAGTAATACCAAGGCGAACAAAAGATCTCATTGCAGCATTCATACCACATGCAGGTGCACCAATATTCATAAGAGCTAAGTTTTTAGTATCCTGTAACAATAACAAAAGTGACAAATTAGTATTTGCTGATAGCAATTAATTTATAATATATGCAGCAAAGATTTATATTTAGGAGATAATCAATTAGAAAGAGGTACAGATGCTAAAGTTGGATTGAAAGTTGATAGGTGGCTTAATTTTGTACAAGGTCTTTAAGGAAATGCCTTAAAGATTGTTCAAGACATTAAGAAAAGAAGGATTGTCTTAGAAGTTGTGAGAAATAACTGAATTCGTTAACATAGCACTTCTGCTAAAACATTACACATAAAAAAAAAAGAACAACTAATACTACAAAAGCAAAGTAATCTTACCCCAACAGAAGAACGAGAGCTTGGTGGACGCAACTTGGTTAATTTTCTATACGTCAGCAAGTTGTTTAAGAAACTTCTACAAACGGGAAACAGAAAAAACAAGAAAACATGGAAAATTAAGTTTAAAAAATTATAAATTTCAATTACTCCTAAAATTGCATTAAATACATTTCCTCATTCTAATTCATACACTAAACTATCAGAATGCTCAGAATTACATACAAACATTTCAAATCTATTTCATTCTCTTAATGAAATTCAGATCATATCCAGAAATTGACAATTACAAAACACATCTACTTTTTCTACAGTTAAATACAAACTAAATACGTGTTACGAGCATGGTTTATGTATATATTTATATTCTAGGCATAATTAAACCACACTGTTGCTATGTGGTTAAGTCCAACTGTGAGACATCTTGGTAAGTAAGCTTTATTGTAACTGCAGGTTAATTAATGTCTTATGTTGGAGTTTAACAGACAGAAACTGCAGGAAGTTTGTTGTGTCTGTGGGTGAGGGAGGAATAAGAGGGCAGGAATGACTGTGTGGTTAAGGAGTTTACTTCCCAACCATATATTTTATGGTTAAGTACTATGTTGTGCATCCAAATGTGTTGCATCAATCCCACCCATAAAGGACAATTGCCAGAAGGGTTGAAACGATTGTCATACTGAATATAGACTAATGCTAAAATCCATCATCTACTTCATTCATTGATTATTATTATCTCAACTAACACTGGAATTCCTGAAATAGATCCAGCAGAAATATACCCCCAACTGTGAATGGGCTTTACTCACACTAACTGACATATACCCATTAGTCCTAAAAATTACATATATACATATATATATATATATATCATCATCATCATCATTGTCATCGTTTAACGTCCGCTTTCCATGCTAGCATGGGTTGAACGATTTGACTGAGGACTGGTGAACCAGATGGCTACACCAGGCTCCAATCTGATTTGGCAGAGTTTCTACAGCTGGATGCCCTTCCTAACGCCAACCACTCCGAGAGTGTAGTGGGTGCCTTTATGTGCCACCGGCACGAGGGCCAGTCAGGCGGGTACTGGCAACGGCCACGCTCGAAATGGTGTATTTTACGTGCCACCTGCACAAGGGCCAGTCCAGGGGCACTGGCAACGATCTCGCTCGGATGTCTTACTAGCAAAGGCCACGCTCAAAATGGTGTATTATGTGCCACCTGCACAGGAGCCAGTCCATCGGCACTGGCAACGATCTCGCTCGAATGACTTTTCACGTGCCAGGAAAGCGACGTTGATAACGATCACGCAGGTGCTATTTACCTGCCACTGGCATGGAAGCCAGACAACTGCTCTGGCAACGATCACACTCGGACGGTGCTCTTAGTGCTCCACTGGTACAAGTGCCATCATGATTTCGCTTTCGCTTGCCTCAACAGGTCTTCGCAAGCCAAGTTTAGTGTTCATACATACACACTTGAACAAGTTAAATTTTGAAGAAGCAATTGTTTTTGCAGCTAACCACCTAGCCATGAAGAGTTGTGTACCTTATTATGGGAGACAATGATTGTGATAGGATTTGAACTTCTAAAAGCTATGTGGTCACTCGTCCAGCAGCTTAATTTCACAGCCATTAATACTTTTAGGATTTCTGTGATCAGAATTAAATTATCTCAGAATTTAAAACAATTTGAGATATACAACTCTTTCTATGTTATAGAAATGCCCTTTTATATGTTTAATTATTTCACATTTTTTCTTTAAATTATTAAAATTTGGTATTCTTTTTAAGGCTTCAATAAATTTTTACATTTTGTTAAGTTATATCAATTAACTTTTTTTTCTTCAATATCTTACAAAAACTATGCTATTAATTTATGTCAAGGTTTAACCAATCACAAGCATTTTTCCCCAAATAATTTTACAGTATCAAATGATTTAATACCTTCCTCTCAATCTAACAGCTTCATCAAAATTTTTTTCATCCATAGCCTTTTGAACAGCTTGAGTCTGAAAAATAAAAAGTTAAAATATATAGAAATTAGGATTCTTTTACAAAATAAATATTAGTTGCTATTTCTATTGTTTTTGAATGAATATACCAAAAATTAAACCTCAATAAATAATGAAATAGTGTTTGATGTATAAGTAAAAAGTTTCTTGAAATGACTTTTACAAGAGACCATAACTGAGATTAAATGTGCTTAACTACTCTGCAGTCATAAATTGAAACCTTACTCTCTCTTTACTCTTTCACTTGTTTCGGTCATTTGACTGCGGCCATGCTGGAGCACCGTTTTTAGTCAAGCAAATCGACCTTAGGACTTATTCTTTGTAAGCCTAGTACTTATTCTATCAGTCTCTTTTTGCCGAACCGCTAAGTTACAGGGACGTAAACACACCAGCATCGGTTGTCAAGCGATGGTAGTGGTGGGGGGACAAACACAGACACACAAACACACACATATATATATACAACGGGTTTCCTTCAGTTTCCATCTACCAAGTCCACTCACAAGGCTTTGGTTGGCCTGAGGCTATAGTAGAAGACACTTGCCCAAGGTGTCACGCAGTGGGGCTGAACCCGGAATCATGTGGTTGGGAGCAAGCTCCTTACTACACAGCTACACTGGCACCAATAAAATTTTTTTCATCTATAATTGTTTTAATACCTAATAAGACTAATACAAACTGTTGAATAACGTAATTTCATTATTATATGGATAACATTTTATTCAGCAATTAGATACACTTGTAATTATGAAACTCACCCGTTCAACACATTCCAAAAGTGGGACTCGAACAGTCTGGTTACCTTCAAGAGATACAACACAGGCGGGAGTATCTGGAGTTGCTTCCATTAAGGCTAAAACTGCCTCTGCACCCATTCTAGAGCCCTACAAAGATAGACAATGATTAGCATATATATATTTTAAAACCTCTTTAAACAACAGAACAGATACTTCTACTGTGGTGTAGCTAGTAACATATTTAATTTATGAGTTTAAAACTAAATTTTTACAAAAAAAAGAAAAAAAAAAAAAAAAAAAAGACAATTAGATTTCAAAGTAGTACTTGTGGAAACTTGGTTATATAACATAATAAACTTATGAATGTAAAATAATTGAATTCCATTAAGGTTGCTTAAAATACTTTTTATAAATCATGTAAATTGAAATAGTTGAAAAAAAAAAAAGAGAGAGAGAGAAATGTTAAATATTTCAAATATCTAAGATTTAATAACAGTATATCAAAATAGTTCAGTCAAAAATGAAAACAAGCAAATTTCTTACCAATATACGATCAAATGCAGATGGTTTACCACCTCTCTGTACATGACCAAGAACAGTTACTCTGGTATCATATTTAAGCCGTTCAGATATCAACTAAAAAATAATGTACAAAACAATATTTATGGATTGATAATTCCATCAAGGTATGTAAGCATATATAGATGTGCATGTAAGTTTATAAGTGAATGCTTGTTTCACTGGTTTTCTCTTGTACTATTTTTATGCTCCTTTTTATTATAAGGGTTTTAAGAGTTGTGGCTACCATTCATAGGTACTCACAGTAAACTATTACTCAGTGATTTGGAATATATATTATATGTATGGCACCATCTGAAAAAACATTCGAGCGAGATCGTTGCCAGTGCCGATGGACTGGCTCCTGTGCAGGTGACACATAAAATACACCATTTTGAGCATGGCCGTCGCCAGTACCTGCCTGACTGGCCCTCGTGCCGGTGGCACGTAAACGCACCCACTACACTCTCAGAGTTGTTGGCGTTAGGGAGGGCATCCAGCTGTAGAAACTCTGCCAAATCAGATTGGAGCCTGGTGTCACCTCCTGGTCCACCAGTCCTCAATCAAATCGTCCAACCCATGCTAGCATGGAAAGCGGACGTTAAACGATGATGATGATATATATATTTATATATATACAATTTTTTGAGGAGTGACCAAATGATACAATACATTAGATAAGCCCCGGTTCAGTTAACTTCAGAACACTTGGGGTATTATGAAATCTGGAGCTAGCTGTGCCAGACTGCTTTTTACACATGAAGAAATGACTGACGGTCTCTCTAAAAATATACAAGGAAATTTCATTTAAGCTGGGCTATCAGAGGATATGTACAAACTAGCAGTGACTTGATATTATAGTGATTTTACACTTCAGCCCATAATAGCATGGAACAAAAAAAAAAAAAAATGAAGAGTGTTATTGAAAATGTGAAGCAGTATATGTATCCATATGGTTTATGAATTATTGGACATTTAGTTGAGAGGAAATCCAATGAAAACAGACATGGACAATAAATAACAGTATATCTCACTCGTTTAGATTTCTTCACTTTGAAAAATGTTCCCTTTTTTAATAAATTAGGAGGCATATTAATTGGTTATATTATAAAATGTGTGTGTGTGTGGGTGGGTGGAGTTGGGTTATTGAGAGATAGACAGTCCCAAGCAAGATAAAATATCAAGGACATAGTATACTTAAAATCCTGTAAGCTTTCCTAGGGTTATTTAATGGAATGCTAGCTACTGTTTAGTGTTGTATACATGCACCCATGTGTGCATGCCTGTATACAACACACACACACAGTTTAGAGAACTCTTTAGAAATGCAAATTACAGAGTGACTTCACTACTGTAGATGCCATGAAATAAAGCATCCAGTACACTTAGTAAAGTGGTTGGTTTTAGGTAGAGCATCCATCCATAGAAACTAAAGCAGGCACTGAAGCATGATGCAGTCCTTCAACTCATTGCATCTTGTCAAACCCTCTAACAAATGGAAGATGGATACAAATGATGATGAAAATTATGGTGATGATAGATATGCCTTCATTTTAACATATATTGTTGCATCACTGAACCTAAAATATTTAGGAATAAAAAGAAACTTATCTGCTATTGGATTATAATTTTAAGAGTCAAGTACTAATAAAGTTGGAATAACATCCAATATTGTTAATCTTTACCTTCTTCACCATGTCTCCTGTTATGGGATTACCCTCTCGGTCAATTGCACCTTCAGCTACAATGATGATGTTCAGCCTTTGACCAAGTGTCCTCTCCTAAAATAAGAAATGTAGATAAAATTTTTAAAATGTTAAAAAAAAAAAAATTATCTTTAATATAATCATTTAATTCCAAAATGATTCTGAAAATATTCAACTTACAACAGCTAATTTGTTGCAAAGAACATCTTGCCAACCTTGCTCTGGGGGCCATTCAGGAATGAAAACCCAATCAGCCTCACTCGCCAAAGCAGCAACTAAGGCTAAATAGCTGGAAAGAAAATTTGATATTTCTATTGACATCAACAATTATATGCTTTTATTTGAAATCAGTTTTATCATAGATATCTAATATGAATGTGTTGGATTCCCTAAAGATAATTTTAGAGGTTAGTCATAGTCCTGTATCCACCCAAGGCAAAGAACATTATTCAATTGGTCACAGTCTTCCAAGGGTAGAAACAGATACCAGTTTGTTTTTATTGTGGATATGTAACAGAAAACCCTTTTTTGCTTTTAATTATTCCAGATTTACTTTTTTTAATTGTAATTTTTTATTTCCATTAAACAAGTTTTCCAAATTTTGATATTTCAAAAGTAAAATATAGTTTATTTTTGAATAGCAAATAATTAGAATCAAGTTCATTTGCCCAATCTTAACTTGTAAATGTATGAAGTAAACAGGGCAAAAACACCCAAAACTGTAAACATAAAAAGTATGCACAATGACATTAAATTTATGAAGCCATTCCTTCCCAGAGTTGCAATCCACTGAATTTCCTCCCCTACCAGTATTTTCTTTGAGGATGGTGCCATACATAAATTCAAACCGAACACGAACAACATGAAATCTCAGAGTTACCCAACCCACAAATACAATGAACACTCGTCCCTCCCTTTTATCTGGATTTTGCATTAGGAAGAATGATCAGTAAGTAAGAAAAACAGAGTGATGGGGAGAAAGAGCAAGGTAGACAGATGTAGACAAAAAATATATATGTATGTAGACAATTTCTATTAAAAGAAAACTTATAAATCTCAAATCACAAAAGAAAAAAAAAAAGAAAAAACTACAGCCAGAGGAGTAGCAAAACTGTAAATTTAATTAATGCTGTTTTGTTTTTATTTGAATACTTTTAAAGTTATCATAAAATTGATGATGAAGCAAATACAAATAATTACAACATAAAATATTGATTACATTTCTTAAATGTCAATTAGATAAATTAGACAAGGCAAGTAATGAGCATTTCTTTGTGAGTGCACATGCATGTGTGACCACCAGGCACACTGTTAGTTATGATGACAAGTGCTCCAGTCGGTTTAGTTAACTAAAGAGCTTGCTCATGAAATTAATGTGCAAGTGACATGTGTGCCCTCAATGTAGTTCTTAGGGAGATTCAATGTGATACAGAATGCAACAAGGCAGGACCCTAGAATTACAGGTACAACTCGTTTTGTGAGTTGAGTGGACAGGAGGAACCTGAAATAAAGTGCCTTGCTCAACAACACTATGCATTGCTGGGAATCACACTCATGACCTTACAGTCGAGAGTCGAATATGCCTAGCCACTAAACCATGTGCCTTCACGCGCGCGCGTGCGTGTGTGTGCGTGCGTGCGTGCGTGCGTGCGTAAAACAGATCTTAGTCAAGCTTTCCAACCATGGCTGTTTAGTTGTTCAATCAACTATACTACCAGGTTCATGGAATTAGCATGAAAGTTGGTAGGCTTCAACACAGTTTCCATCTCCTTGATTTAACTTACAAGTTACCAATCAGCTTGAGGCTATAAAAAATTATACTTGCCCAAAGTACCACACAGTGGAATCAAAAAGAAGTCATGATTGTGAAGTAAAACTTCTTAAACTTTTAATCATACTGCAACTACCTAAATATATGTGTGTGTGTGTGTGTGTGTGTGTGTGTGTGTGTGTGTGTGTGTGTGTGTGTATGCGTGTGCGTGTGCGTGTGTGTGCATGCACGTATGTACATAAATCTATTTTATCAATGTATATAAATGTAAGTTGTAAACATGGGCACGAAAACTTATAAAAATATTCTAATCAAGTTTCATAGAAACTTCCCTGCTACTCTTGCCAATGATATGAACTTGTGATTTAAAATGACATTAACTTGTGATTAACCTATTGGAAGTATATATAACCAACAATGCTATCTTCTTCACAAAATGACATGAAATATATAATTACAAAATAACTGATTAGCTGAAAATGAGATTTTTATGCTAGGCATCTTCTGGTAATACCCCTAACATAGGTGCAGTTCAAACATTATTTTCTGACATTTTAACTGAAACTCATCACTATTACATATAGCATTGATAGCTTCTATAAATAAATCTATACAAGACCAAATATACAGATATAATCATATTAGTTCCAAATGTTTTTAAAAAATACCAAATGAGAATTACTTACCCACAATGTCGACCCATCACTTCCATAACGAAGCATCTCTGATGGCTACAATAAAAGAAATAAAGTTAATCAATGGGGGAAAAAAAAAAAAAAACTCACTGTATTTTCAGGCATACAAGCTGATGTAGAATGTAGTGTAAACATTCAAACAACATCACTATCTTTCCAAATCCTGATATATTTCACATGGAATTTTTGGTCTGCCAAAGTCATACATTTATATAAAAGAGAGATTCTGTCCGTTTGTGTATTTGTTTGTCCCATAAAATGAAACTAAATGGTTCAAGGGAGGCAACACTAATTGTGCACAAACCTATGATGAACTGCATTGAGGCAAATATTCTCACTGGTTGTGGTAAACGTGACACTGTCTTCGTTCTTCACATACCAGTTATGCGAATGGGACATCTAATGTCCCATTCAAATTTAAGCCCTTACAGTTTCCTATCCTACTTTCTTTTGCCATGAGCTTTAATAAAAGTCAGGACCAAACACTAAAAGTTGCTGGATTGCAACTTGAAGAACAAACAGAAGTTTGCATATGAAAGCCATCTTTTTTTCTACTTAAATTATTACGTCTTTTTCTTATATAATACACACATCATACAGGATGAGTAAACCTAAATCTGACTGACAGGACACAGCATTTGTAATTTCATTGGACTATTACTTACCATTGTCATGCCTTCAGTTCCTGTAATATAGCGCTGAAATTTCAGCACTAACACTGACAGGACACAGCATTTGTAATATCATTTCACTATTACTCACTGATATTCCTAATAAAAACAAAATGTCTACTAAAAAAAGACCGCCAAAAAACGAAAACCAAAAAAATGCACGACGTGCAATGCTTTTTCTATATGAACAGTGATGTTCCACTTGATCTGCAGCCTTTTCAGTGCCGTCGCAGTCAACTGGATTCCGTGAAGCTATCCTTCCTTCTATATGATATACCAATTTTTCTAACTTCTCAGCCCAAGAAACAGTAAAATTAATTACCTGATCAACAACAGGTATTACTGCTAGTCATGTTGTTGGCACTCCGTCACTTACAACGTCGAGGGTTCCAGTTGATCCGATCAACGAAACAGCCTGCTCGTGAAATTAACGTGCAAGTGACTGAGCACTCCACAGACACGTGTACCCATAACGTAGTTCTCGGGGATATTCAGCGTGACAAAGCTGCCCCTTTGAATTACAGGCACAACAGAAACAGGAAGTAAGAGTGAGAGAAAGTTGTGGTGGAAGAGTACAGCAGGGTTCGCCACCATCCCCTGCCGGAGCCTTGTGGAGCTTTTAGGTGTTTTTGCTCAATAAACACTCACAACGCCCGGTCTGGGAATCGAAACCGCGATCCTTTGACTGCGAGTCCGCTGCCCTAACTACTGGGCCATTGCGCCTCCACTGCTAGTCATGGTATATAAGTTAACCTATATTTTTCTGGCTGCAAATTTTGGTCTGCAAAATTCAACTTGTATGCCAGAAAATACTGTAATACAGTATACAATTATGTTCTTCTTTAAATATTCCCAAGCAATAATAGGATGTGAAAGCTGTAAAATAATATTTTACCTCGATGCAGTAGTTGCAATAGCATCAATAGCCTCCATAATTCTATGCAAGGCTGAATCTGTACCAATTGTCATGTCAGTTCCACAAAAGTCATTGTCAATAGAACCAACCATGCCAGCAATGTTAAGATGCTTACATGATTCCATACGATCTTTAGTAATATGACCTGTTAATAAATCATATATAAAATGTAAGCCATAATATAATTACAGGTACTGAACATAAACACACACACTACATTATATACACATATTATATATACTCTTTACTCTCTTTTACTTATTTCAGTCATTTGACTGCAGCCATCCTGGGGCACCACCTTTTTTAGTCGAGCAAATCAACCCCAGGACTTACTTGTTGTAAGCCTAGAACTTATTCTATTGGTCTCTTTTTGCCGAACCACTAAGTTATGGGGACATAAACACACCAGCCTCGGTTGTCAAGCAAAAGTTGGGGGAACAAACACAGACACACAAACATATACACACATACATATATACGATGGGCTTCTTTCAGTTTCCGTCTACCAAATCCACTCACAAGGCTTTGGTCGGCCCGAGGCTATAGTAGAAGACACTTGCTCAAGGTGTCACGCAGTGGGACTGAACCCAGAACCATGTGGTTGGTAAGCAAGCTACTTACCACACAGCCACTCCTGTGCCTATATATATATATATATATATATATATATATATATATATATATATATTAGTTTGGGAAGCAAGTTTCTCAACAACAAAGTGACACTTGCGCCTATGTGTCAAAGTACATACATTCACTGACAGAGAAGTAACTAATTAAATAATTCTAATACAATATTAAATATCTTTTACTCACCTTGTTCCACTAGCTCTTGTAGTAATGACTGCCATTCCATACGAAATTTGTTTGCACCGGTTAAACTACCATCACCTCCAATAACCACTAAGTTGGTAATGTTCTGTTTTACCAAATTGAGAGCAGCAGTCAAACGACCTTCCCTTTCACGAAAAGACATACATCGTGCACTTCCAATTATTGTACCACCCTATAAGAAATTAAAGAAAAATCTTTTTTGTTATTTTAATTTCAGGAATTCTCAATTTCCTTTTTCACAACTGATATTTTCCAAACACAACAAGAATATTGAAACAATATTTTTCAACTCTTTCATTACTGTATTTCTGAGCAATATATTGCCTATGTTACAATTTATTTTTAAAGTAAGGAATAATTTAGTAAAATAACCATGTCATTATCAACCTGGTATTTGGAACATCAATTAACATGAAATTTTAACAAATGGCTTTAAATGTGATCACTTTAAGACAATGAGTTTGTATCATAGAATTGAGAGTTGACTCAGGTGGGTTGGCATCAAAAGGGTTAAAATGCCTATCTTGAAGTCTAAATATTCCTGTTCTTTTCATTTTATACAAGATCTTTAACCAAGCTAACAACTGATTACTTGTATGAATGCTATTGATAAGATTCTTTTTAGATTACATCTCTAATATTACTTAATCTTTATTGATTTCAAGTTTTGATACAAGGCCAGCAATTTCGGGGGAGGGTATAAGTTGATTACATCGACCCCAGTGTTCAACTGGTATTTATTTTATTGACCCTGAAACGATGAAAGACAAAGCTGAGCTCGGCAGAATTTGAACTCAGAATGTGAAAAAAAAGACAAAATGCCACTAAGCATTTTGCCTGGTGTGCTAATGACTCTGCCAGCTTGCTGCCTTGTTACTTAGTCCTGTATTAGTAATCAGTCAGAATCATTTAAAACCATTACACAAAGAAAGGCAAAAAGAAATACATACAAGATTCATCATTCCAGACACCTGTGCCCATGTTGCTTCCACAATATTGTCTCCACCATCTACCATTCCTTGGTATCCCTGTTTCACAAAATATACATATATATATATATTTAAAAAACAGCATCTGAAAGTTTTATAAATTCAACTTTGTTTTATACAATATCTTAAGTAAGAATTGAATTCAGCTAATAGTAAATCAAAACATTCTTTTGCAATTACTACACTAATAGTTAATTTCCAATTAGAACAGAGCAGCAACCCCTCATCAAGATAGCCTATTCCTTTTATTTTTATTCTCTGCTGCCAGAGCTAGTCTTGACTGAAGCAAATGCTAAAGATATGATAGGACGTCATTACTCATCAGTAACATTTTATAGATCAACACTTTATTCACAAAAACAGTAATACTTTGATCATGTAATAGAAAGCCTTACGTAGCAAATAAATGAAGAAATTACATTGAGCTATTAGATTAGACATAGCTTTGGTACACAAGTGAAGTAGATGTAATTATACTGAAAATAACAAAACCTTGCATTAGGAAAACATTTAACAAAGTGAGTATTTGAATAGTGATAAATGTCCGATAGCTGATCTTAGGGCTTCAAGAGGTGAAAGCCTGTCATATGAAGGTACATTAGTATATGGCTTGGCTTCCACAAACATCATCGTTTAAAGTCCACTTTCCATGCTAGCATGGGTTGGACGATTTGACAGGCCTGGTGAAACCGGATGGCAACACCAGGCTCCAGTCTGATTTGGCAGAGTTTCTACAGCTGGATGCCCTTCCTAACGCCAACCACTCAGAGAGTGTAGAGAACAAATAGAATAAAATATGATTTTGTGAAATGAAATTCTAAATCAGTGATTTCTAATTTAACAATACATCATGTGATTAATAAATTAAAAATTTCACTTTATGAAATTTAATTTACTAAATCTATTTGTATTCAGGTAGAATATCTTAAATTTACCATTCATGAAATCTAAATTTCCTGGTAAGCCATAAATGCTATCATTTTCAATCTAAAACATAAATGTCCTTATATCTGAGTACCTTGTAATGGTGAAATTATGTGTAGCTGCTTACCTCTTTGATGAAGTATACTTTGCATCCTAGATATATTCCCATCCGGACAACAGCCCGGACGGCTGCATTCATTCCTTTAAAGAAGAACAAGACAATTAAATTTTAAAAGTCGTAATTATAAAATTAACAATGAAATAAATACAAAGTTAATTTTTTTCTACTATATGTTGAATACATGGCTGTCTTTCTTATCAAATTATTAGATTCAATGCTAGCATTATATTTAATCATCCACAAAGAAAATTCAGTTTAAAAAACATTACAAATATAGGTATTACCAAACCAGACCAGACCAGACACTGTAAGTCATTCAATCTACAAAAAATAGCAGCTAAAGCTCCCTCAAATCACACCAACTTAAACAAAGGAAAGATATACGGGATAATATAGTCAAATATTTGATAAAAAGGTAGGATGGCCATGACTAGAATGCCATTGGTCATAAGCCTGATCAACTAAAGACTACCAAACTCCACTTACATTTTCATTTCATCATAAGCCTTACTTTAACTTACACTATACAAGTCACCAACTTCTTTCAGATAACTTCTCAAATTCTATTTTTTTTAACAAAAATAAAATATATAATATTTTTACTAAGAGATATACAGATAATATTACTCAACAATAATGAATTGGTAAATGATATAATTTTAACTAGAGAACAATTGTTTCAATTAATAAAATAATTATTTTCCTTCATGACACTACTATTAAAATAATGGTGACAAGTTGATAGTTGATCTTTTTTTTTTTTTTTTTTTGCGAGTGACAGTTTTATTGGTTACATACTTTCAATAGGCCACTCACCAGTTCATTGCATTTCTGAAGGTGAGAATAACAAAAGAATACTTGTATAAAAAAACTCAGGCAAAATATCCCCAGTGTGTGGTCCAAGGTGCCTCACACTGGGAATGAATTTGGAATTACATGGTTGTGAAATGGAGTTCCTAACAGTCATGCTAGCATTCATAATTAGTCATAATTTAATCTCCATATCTCAAGTTTATTCTTTGCAGTCAGTCATTTTTTTAGCTTTGAGATTATCATAGTATCACACATAAAAAGGTTTATATATTTAAAATAGGGAAATGACAAATCAGAGGCATGAAAGCCAATTCATCCAATATGCATGATTTTGTAGAATGACAAATTAATAAGTTTGTTTTGATTTAATCCCCAAGTTAAGCACTGATTTATATAGGAATAAAAATCATCATTGTAAATAAACTCCAACTATGCTAAAACATTGTTCACTTTGCTAAATAATAAAATTAACTATTTAAATATGGAAACTAAAGCATACTAGCTTTTTTCTTTAAAGCTAGAAAATACTTGGCTTCTCACAATTTTTTACTCTTCATAGTCCAGGTGAGGCCTTTAGTAGAATATTTCACTCTACATCTTGGAAGTACTGCTGCTCCACACCTGAACATCTTATCCTGCAGCCCCATTAAAAAGCCATTCAAATGATGGGAAGTCATTCACCAACACATTTCAACCTCTTACTCAGATGCACTCTCACCTCACCCTGCCTTTACCATCATCATCGTTTAATGTCCAACTGTCTGTTATAGCATGGTTTCTATAACTGGATGCCCTTCCTAATGCCAACCACTTAACAGAGTGCACTGGGTGCTTTTTATGTGTCACCATCATGGGTATGCCAATGCACCACCAGCATGGATGCTTTTCAAGTCGTCCCGGCACCACTTAAAAAGTACCTGTGTCGATGCAGTATTAACGCACTCATGTCAGCGCTGCATAAACACAGCACAGGTGCATTCTAATAATATAATGACCTCAGCTCCTCCGAATAAGCCGGTTATGTATCACCTACACCAAAGTTCACTTGAGATGAGATCCTCTCATCATCCATAGTGTTTCCTCAAACCAAGTTTCATATTAATCACTTTCTACAAAGTGTCAGGCCTCTGGAATTCCTTCCCTACCCATGTTTTTCCTAAGATGAACATAACTCTAGATCATGGGTCCAGTTACTTCCATTAAAAAAAATAAATGAATAATAATATAACAGAAAAAAAAAAACATTTAGGGTTATCAGATTTACAAACTTTGAATATACTTTTGGATTCAATTTATAAATAAAATGCTTCAATAATCTAAATACACTTAATTGAATGACAGTCTAAAAAGGGATATTATAATTTTAAAATAAATATACAACATTGCATTTGTTATTTACAGTCATCATCAAACACCTAAAACATTCCCATAATTATTATCAAGCTAACTAAAAGATAACTTGAGCTAAACATAAAGTACCTACATACTGCACATTTATCAATAAAAGTCATTTTAATGTTTAGAATTAGATTTTATCATTAATAAACAATTTTTCTATATTTCTTCATGATTAATGCATTTTAGACTTTCAACCACATGTGATGTTACTTTGATATACAGAACCTGATGAATCGTTGGCATCAATATCTACTACAACTGTCATTTGGTGAGAGACTTAATCCATTGCTCAGTTTAACACCACTGTCTGGCCCTAAATCTACTAAAAGCACATAGTTTTTAGAGGATTCTATGTTGTCAGCATTTTGGAACAGATCTTGAGACAGAGCATAAATCAATATCTAGATTGTGTTCCTTTTCACTGTAGCAAATTCATGACTTAGGGTTTTGTCCCCACTACAGTTATCTTGGAAATCCTGTAAAAAGGCAAGGGTAAGACAATTCCTTTATTATCGTCATCATCATTTATTGTCCCTTTTTCCATTCAAGCCAAATTTTTTTCAAACACCAAATATTTCATTTTCTCTTAAATTGCATTCAATGAAACATGCAGCCTTATTTAAAATGATGATACTCTGTGCAATAACATTTTTTTATGTTGGGCCATTAAGGTATAAATCTGTTTTGAAGAATATCAGATAAATTGTTATATACAATTATACATTTTCTAGAATTTACATTTAAATTTATTTTAATACACAAAGCAAAAAGAAAAAAAAAAGGGGGAAAAAGGGAAAAACCTAACATATGCCTGATTAACTATTCCACATACAAATATAATTTTAGGAAGTTTATCGTGTCATACAGAAATGTGAAGGTGTAATAACAAGATAAAAAATAAAAAATAAAAAATGTGCTACGTGAGATTATGTTCAGAAATCTAGAACAACCAGCCATGTTTTAAAACCATCACACACACACACACACATATACACACAACAGAATAAATAAATATTTTGTTGCTGAATTTAAATCCTCCTGTAAATGACACTTGCAGAGGGATTATTCTGATAGACCTACTTGCCTTAAACATTGTGCAAATAAAGTATTAAAGAGGTGCTATTACAACTAATCATTAATTTATGTGACTTGCTTAATAAATGTAGATCTTATATTTTGTAGATTAAGTATGTTTCAAAAGATTTTATCAATAAATTATTGGATCAATATGCACAGTGCAAAACAATTGTTTGTCAAATTAATTATCTTCTTAA
Organism: Octopus bimaculoides; assembly: GCF_046866305.1. NCBI lineage: Eukaryota > Metazoa > Mollusca > Cephalopoda > Octopoda > Octopodidae > Octopus > Octopus bimaculoides. The sequence continues at coordinate 139,472,226 of NC_142930.1, forward strand.
GTAACACATTTTTATGCAGTCTTATTGATAATTCATTATACTAACAGTTATATATTAAACCAGTAATGAACCTTACAAAACTAATCCAGAAAAATAATTTTCTTATGTGCATTCAACATATTGTTTAGTTCTGTGTCAGCTCTGATAAAAGCTGCCTGTGAGTAAGGTATTCCAGCTGTGTGATCATTCCATTTTCTTTTTTATTCACACATCAACACAATGTTGGTCTATGTGTACGTGAGAGAGAGAGAGAGAGAGAGAGAGAGAGAGAGAGAGAGAGAGAGAGAGAGAGAGAGAAAGAGTATGCATTTGTAAATGTTTGAAAGAGAAAGTAGTCGGTTGGTAGGTAGAAAAGAGAGCAATTTCAGGAATTTTTTCAGCATAATTTATGACCTCTCATATTTTCACAGGCTTACATATTAGTAAAGCATTATTTTTTAAATTTATTTTTAGTTTTTGTTTGCCTTGAAAATAATTGAGAATTTAGAAAGTTTCAGTAAACGGACTAAAATGTTCTAAAGAACGTGTTTGAAATAACGAAAGATTCTTACTTAAATTATGATGGCAGGTTTTAAGAGTTACAGAAATGATACCACTATTTACTGTTAGAAAGGGTACAAGAGAAAATAGCAATAGGATTTTCTTGTGATAATGTTTATAGCTAGAGCAACATCTGAGGTGCCAATCTATGAGTTGTCAATAGTGTGAAGTCAGGCATTTTCTGTACTAGTCTCAATTTTTTTGAAAGTAGTTAATAGCTTTTTGAAAAATGAGAAAAGTGGTGTATTTATCAGAAAATGTATCATTCAATTGCTGTAACAAACTAGCAACAATATTTTTTCAGGTTCCTTATTTGAAGAAGGAACTGTATTGATTGTTAAGAGGAAATAATCTATCAGGATCAGGTGTTATTTCATGGTCTTGAATGTAATAACGAAGGAAATTGATACTTGTTTACCTGAAAATATTTATGTTGATATCTTTTGTGCAAAACAGAAATGTCTTTAGAATTTTGGCTTGATGGTCAATAGAATTACAGCACAGAATAAGGTTATTCTTATATAAATAGATGAATTTATGGTTATTCTATGAGATAATGTGTCTTGTAACTTGTTGGAAATCTGTGTCATTGCATCCATAAGGCAACTGGAAGTCCTGTATACTGATAAAATTGCTCTAAAGCTTGAAAATCAGTATAAGAACAGTCTTTAGCTACCAGTGGTAGTTGTTAATTGGTATGCATTACAACTTCCTTGATACATAAATGTTGTGACAGTATGTACTAGTAATTAGTCAATGACAAACAGGTAAAACATCAAGATCATAAAATATTAACAATGGTTGAGAAACCAATTTCAAGGTGCTTTTTGTGATTCTTGTTTCTTCTTGTAAACTGAGCTCTTCAAGAGGAATTACTTGGTTCTGTGATGCCTTCTTTGATTAGGCAGTTTACCTTTTGTTTTATTAATTTGCAATTGTTCACAGAATATCTTCAAACAATTATATCAATGGGTTTTGCATTTGGAGTTAAATTAGGAAAAGGTGTAAAGAATGCTGAGACATGAAATCATCCAAGTATTAAATCTGAGAAGAGATGATATACAAATAGTGACCAGTCTTTATACAACTCAGCATTCCAAATACCCATTTTACATATCCTCACAATCCATGATCTAACTCTTATATTTATATTCAATCCGAACCAAAAAATTCCTTCCGAGAAGTTGCTGAAATAGTATCCTGTTTGATGTTCTTTCTAACAATAGCATCATTTACAAAGCTATCATTGATAAATGCTAGCATTCTTTTAAGCTAAGGTCAATGCTTTGGCTCAAATTTGGTGTTTTATTTTCAGGTAATCTTGCAGAAAAAGAAAAAAAGCCAAACATTATGGAATTTTACATATACTGTTCCAACAACAGTCATGAAATTGCATTCTTTAGTCAGAAGTTTTAAGGCATGAAGCAATTGATCTCAGAAGCAAATTTGGTGTTACTCGTGTGTTAGGTGTTGGCGTCTCACAAAAACCTCAGTTACCAGTTCAAGGAATTTATCATTTTCTCATGAGTATCACAATATGTGATAATAGTTCAGGAGATAATAATTATTGATTGAGAATGAATTGTCTTGAGTCGGTTGAGATACAGAATGCATATCCATATCCAAATAGTTGAATGAATTGTTGTAAAAAGCAACAATGAGAGATTTGTATACCAAAGACTTTATTCAACAAATGATGCTACAACCCAGCACTTAGTTTAAGAAACCATTAAAGACACTCAGAATCATATCAAAGTAGATCTGCATGATTAGCATATTACTGTGATAAGTTTTTGATGACAAATGCAATACTTTATTATCATTATTCTTTTTGTCATGACGTTTGTGTGATATGCTTTAAACAACCTTAACTAATGAATGACATAACCAAAATTGACTGTATGATAATTATCATCTTCGATTTTCATAGGACATGAAGTATACTCTTTTCTTTTACTTGTTTCAGTCATTTGACTGTGGCCATGCTGGAGCACTGCCTTTAGTCGAACAAATAGACCCCAGGACTTATTCTTTGTCAGCCTAGTACTTATTCTATCAGTCTCTTTTGCCGAACTGCTAAGTTACGGGGACGTAAACACACCAGCATCAGTTGTCAAGCGATGTTGGCGGACAAACAGACACACAAACATATACACACACATACATATATATACATATATACAACAGGCTTCTTTCAGTTTCGTCTACTAAATCCACTCACAAGGCTTTGGTCAGACTTGCCCAAGATGCCACACAGTGGGACTGAACCCGGAACCATGTGGTTTGAAAGCAAGCTACTTACCACACAGCCACCCAGACAAATTTTGATTATCTTGGTACAAAATGTGTAGTCACAGAAACTAAGAACTATATCATTTTACTGATTCACTGTGCCAAAAGATTTAGTGAACAGATATATTGCACATGCTAACACCTACATATATCCAAAACTTTGTAAATGAATGTTCTCACAGACACATCTCATGTACTCGTTGTCGATGATTATTATATTATACAGTGTGTGTGTGTGTGTGTGTGTGTGTGTGTGTGTGTGTGTGTGTGTGTGTGTGTGTGTGTGTAAACATAGGCATGTGAGATAGAAGTTTGTAAACATATGCATATATAGATGCATGTGTATTTGTGAGATGTGAGTCCATATGTGTGTATATGCATGGGTAAACATCTGTATGTGTATGTATAGGTGTCTCTAGGAGCATGTTTTACCAGCAGTAATGTGTATATGTGTTCATGTGTATGACTGTATACAAGTGTGGTTTATGTTAGACATAAATGTGTGCATATAGTGTGAGCTTATACTGCATATGTGTGAATGCACATGTGTATAAGGTGCCAATAGCATATATAGCTGTTTCTGTTGGGATTTATTCATGTTCTTCAGGAATTCAAGTCACTTGCTAACAAAGTAACAACACTCCTTGAGTTAAGACAGTTCTCAGGGTCTGTTAACACATGGTTCAGTTAGCGTGCATATTTGTAGAAGTATGCACCAGCACTTACATTCTCTGTGGACATGTATCTTCAGTACATGTGTGTGTGTGTGTGTGTGTGTGTGCGTGCACATGATTACCTTTTGCATAAGTCTTTGTAGATGCACACAACCAAGTGTGTGCATATATTCATTTAAAGAATTTCAAATGCAGAATTTTTAGAATGTCTCACAAATTTGTACCATGCCACTAACACACATATCGATCATCATCATCATCATTTAACGTCCACTTTCCTTGCTAGCATGGGTTGGACGATTTGACTGAGGACTGGTGAACCAGATGGCTACACCAGGCTCCAATCTGATTTGGCAGAGTTTCTACAGCTGGATGCCCTTCCTAACGCCAACCACTCCGAGAGTGCAGTGGGTGCTTTTACACGCCACCAGCGCGAAGGCCAGTCAGGCGGTACTGGCAACGGCCACGCTCAAAATGGTGTATTTTATGTGCCACCTGCACAGGAGCCAGTCTAGCGGCATATATATATATATATATATATATATATGTATGACAGAAAATGGAATGAATGACATACTTCATTTAAAATCATTAAAATTGTTTCCCCATATTTTTACACCTTTAGTACATTGGTGAAAAGTTGTGTAATCATTATCATACATCCAAAATGTAAATTTCACCTCCTCAGGTGATTACTTAAAAACAATCAATCACCTCAGAATATGCCTTTTACAACTTGGATATATGATAAAAAATACTCCTCAGCACTTCATCACACTAAAAGTGTAAAAGTATCGAAAGAATTGTAGTGATTTTAAATAAAGGATGTCATTTGTTTCATTTTCTATCATTTATCTGTTTATATAAACTCCATGGATACTATGGAATTCCTGATGTATACATAGTAGCAGGAACATTTCCACTGTATGATGACATCAGGTAGCCAATAACTGTGGATGAGCTTGCAAAGCATTCTACAAGGTTTTTACTCGAATCTTATTTAACTTTGTGTGGGAGGGGGGTGTACGTCTGCATAGTGGTCAACTTCGAATATATATGAAGAAATACTGAATGACAGTGAGAAATGAAATGAGTTATTCATATCCAAGAAGGTTAATACATCAAAATAAATGCATTAAAACGTGAAATTTCCTCAAGCAACTCTAGTAATTATTATTGATCTTGTTTTAACCAATTTTCACAGTATTTGATCTGCTGATAATAAAATGAAATACAATGAACGAGGTGTGTGTGTGTGTGTGTGTGTGTGTGTGTGTGTGTGTGTGTGTGTGTGTTTAACATTGAATTAATTAAATGTTTTCTTTCGAAGTTGCTGAAGCAGTTCTGATAAGGTGCTTTCAGTGTTTTAGCTATCCATTGGAACTGATTCGTCTCTAAAAGAAAACAGCGAAATTACCCACTACAATACAACATAATCATGTTTAATTGAGGACGAAGTAAATTAGAGTAATTGGATTGACAGAACATCTAATCGTTAACAAAAATTTAAATAAAAACAAACCATAAACAAGAATTAGGTTCCTACATATAAAGCTCCAGGGACTAAAAATTATATATAAAGTAAAAGGAGTTACAATTATGACAGAAAGAAGACAAAATAAACAAAATAACCAAGTCCTAGATTTATTTATCATAATAATAATAATAATAATGATGATAATCTTATAACTTGGCGACTCTTCAGCAGAGGTCTGAAACTTTATTTCAAGAGACTGTGTAGCTAGTATGTTGTAACATTCATGCTTTTCTTGGGATTATTAGAAGTGTAGAATACAAATAGCGTTGCAATTTTGTTTGTCCCAAAATACGAAAATAGCAACAACCATTAATAAAATAAATGAATATTAATTTAATCGCGGAAACGAATTGTGCATAAATTTCTAGGCGGTGGGTTAGAAACATGAAATGGAGACAAACTTAGATTCGTAACAAGGAGAAACTAGTGATAATGAAGACTAAATATATCCTCTTAACACACACTTAAGGTAGTCCTTATCTGGTTGCTAGATCTGCTAAAAATAGCAGCCACGTCTCCTTCAAAATCATATCCTTATCGTTCTAAAGGATATATTGGTATAAAAAATATCACGAGCTAAGGGAGCCTCGATACAGTCGTTCGACTTGTTAGAAACAACAGTCAAATTTCCTCAAATTACATCCTACAGTCTTATCTTTTAAAATGTACATAGAGGATAATGTATTCGTAGGTATAAAAAAAAAAAAAAAAGTTGGTCATGGCTGAAACGTTTCTGATCATAAGCTTGCTCAATCATATATATATATATATATATATATATATATATATATATATATATATATTCCATAACTGACAACACCGAAGAGTGCAGAGATACAAATCGGGCTGCACCTCTAACATCCTGCCCTAGTATGAAACCGATTGGTAAGATCGGCCGTAATGGATGTATAATATCGTACACTTCAATTAATATATATATATATATATATATATATATATATATATATATATGCTGGAGTGAGTTGTACAAATATAAACAGTTTCAAAATTTTATAGACACTTATTTATCCAGATACTGAGTGATTTTGAGTGGGCCTATACACAGCAAAATCACTCGACATGCTGAAAACAGCAGCCAAATGTCCTTCAAATTAGACCCTACTGTGTTAAAAGAGGAAGGACACTTTGTGGGATGTGTTGTTCTCGCTCCAGTTATATTTAAGAAAAACAAACTGAAAAAAAAAGACAGTGCCAATAGTACTTGTAATACACTCTGCACTGGTTCTACTTGTGAAATAACAATGATTAAAACATTAAAACCATATTGTCTAAGGTAAATTAGACATTGGTATAAGAATACAAAGTAATTCGTTGATAAATGTGTAGATATAAAAATTGTCCTTCAACCTACTGTATAAGGTGAAGGACGAATGACGATTAAAAATAAATATAAACTTGACATTTCGTTGCGTCACTCGTACTAGTAGTGTTGTTCGAGAAAGAAGTAGCAGTTGCATATCGAATTCAACCTGTTATTTCTTACCCCTATCATCCACTTGTAAGAACAACAAAACATGTTAATTATATAACAAGATAGATTTTACTAGATGTTAGAAATCAGTAAGATTGTGATTATTGTCAATAATAATTACTGTTTCACTCTGACGTCCGGCTTTAGCATCACGATCAGACATATAGATGCAAGTATTTGGGCGAAGACCTTGCTGTGAGGATAATTTCCTCTTTTCCCTCCACTGATCTCAGGAAAAATAAAGGGTTAATATCTAGAAGGGTTAATAGATATTAACCAAATAAAGAGGGTCATGAATGCTGCCCTTTATCCTATAAGGAAGAACATAAAAATGATAAAAGATACAATAATGGCAACCCAAGTACATCACTGCTATTATCGACCTCGGAAGGATAAAAGAAGACAAATTTGTTGTCAACGGTATTTGAACTCGGGACATAGTGCCGGAACAAATACTGCAAGCAATGTTGTGACGACTTTCTAACGTTTCTTGCCAATCGACAACAGCAGCAATGATTTCTTTAATTTCTAACATTGATGCAAACCCAGAAATTTAAAGAAAGGATATAATTAATTAAATCCACAGTTCTTGAATGATATTGTATTTTTACCGATCTTTGACATACTCAACCAATTCCATAAAGAACTGCAACTAGCGAATTGGTAGTAGTGGACAAAATGAATAGTCACACTAAAATCTTGCATAATTATAACACACACAGCGAAACAATATTGACCACAGTAAAGATTAGAACTCAGAAAGTTAGTCTGGGAATATTGATTTCTAACTTTGTCACAAGCCTTCGCATTTGCACGAAGAGAAGTGTGTGGTGTAGTCAATTAAATCGACGCCGTATTTGACTTGTATTTAATTTTATTGACCCCGAAAGGGTGAAAGTTAAAGTTCACTTCGGTTGGTAATATAGACTAGAGTATTAATTTATGAAATTTGTTTTCAAATAGCAATTAGACAGAAAACGAAAAATGGTTTTGAATGATAATTAGATAATTAGTAATCGCTGTTACTGAAGTTAGAAAATAAATATTTATCATGATGTCCTTGGGGGTTATTTCTAAACTAGTGGAAGAAATTTCTCATTCAATGTTAAATGAAGATCTTCAAAATACAAATGAACAGTCATTATTTATTTACGAAAAGGAAATGGTTTCTGTTTAAAAAAAATGATGCTGAAGAGAACTACAATACTAATGTTGTTTAATAAATATATTGTTTAAAAATTAAATTATCAAAATAATAAGAATAATGTGATAGAAATATCATAGCAGACGATGCAATATTAACAAGGTCAGAAATGGTATTATTGCTGCCTTCATAATATTTTAGGATGGAGGGTATCAAGGATTTGTGATTTCGAGGTTCTGTGATTAAAAAAACAATTATATTTCATTTTACCACAGCGCATCTTGATTTATTTCTTGTTTTTTATTTGTTTTCGTGTTATTTTATTTTTTGTGCTTTCATTTATTAATTTATTCAAAATGTTTGGCGCAGGAGTGGCCGTGTGGTAAGTAGCTTGTTTACAAACCACATGATTCTGGGTTCAGTTCCACTGCGTGGTACCTTGGGCAAATGTCTTCTACTATAGCCTCGGGCCGACCAAAGCCTTGTGAGTGGATTTGGTAGACGGAAACTGAAAGAAGCCCGTCGTATATATATATATATATATATATATATATATGTATATATATATATATGTATATATATATGTGTGTGTGTGTGTGTATGTTTATGTGTGTGTATGTTTGTGTGTCTGTGTTTGTCTCCCCAACAACGCTTGACAACCGACGCTGGTGTGTTTACGTCCCCGTAACTTAGCGGTTCGGCAAAAAAAGACCGATAATAAGTACTAGGCTTACAAAGAATAAGTCCTGGGGTCGATTTGCTCGACTAAAAGGCGGTGCTCCAGCATGGCCGCAGTCAAATGGCTGAAACAAGTAAAAGAGTGTTTAAAAACATCTTGTGATGGCAAGTATCGTCAACAACAGAAAGTGGCTGATTGCGACTGGCTTGGCTTTTCGTTCATCAAAACAAAAAAGCAAAAGAAAAAATGTCGGGGGGAGAAAAAGCATCAATAAATAATCAGATTTCTTCTCTTTTTTTAATAAAAACAAAGCAAATAGATATCAAAGCTCATTATTACCTTGTGCATCGCCTCCACTGGTGAAAACACCGACGGCTCGGCCTTGATATGAACCCTTCTCAACATAAGCACCTTCTCGACCTGGAACTGCCATGACGCTGTCGTTACGACTAAATTCTCCTCGTAAGTTCTGAACCGTACTCTTCTGCGTTTTCACAGCAGTTTCCTTTGCTTCCATTTTTGGTGTTGAAATGCTTATCTCAGGTAATTCACAACCAATCAGTCACTTACTGGATCTCTGTCAAGCAGCTACTAAACTGCTATCTCGCAACCACTATCTCCAGTGACCTTTATTTTCCTCACCTTGAGAGATAAAGTGAAGGTCGTATCGGAAACGAACGAAAATTGACGGAACCTGACGAAACATTCCGAGAATGTCGTAAAATGTATATTGCTATTGTTAATTATTTAAAAATATATTTTACATATTAAAAATATTTTTAACCATATGAAAACTTTATTTTATTTGAAAATAAAAATATTCCAATTGCTATCAACCGTGAAGTTAATTTATTAGCATTTATTAACATTAATATTGCTTTTATGTTAATGTTTTTGAAGTATATTTACATATAAATATTTTTTAACAATACATAAACTTTATTTTATTCATACTTCATTAATAAAATAAAATATTTCAATTGCTTTCGAACTTGGATTTAATTTTTTTACTATTTATTAATAATAATATTGCTTTAAATTCATGTATTCTTTCAAACTTTTCTGGTGTGCTTACAAAGAATATCCAAAATGAATACAATGTCTGCTTTTAATTTGGTATAAAATGTTTTTTTTTTAATAATGATAGAAAAAGACATTAGATTTTATTTGCAGTTGGACTGTACTACGAAAAAGACAGTGTAGGGACAAAACAGTAATTGTATTAATTCTTCATTAGCATACGTGTACCAGAACATAAATATATAAATCTTCCTTTTGTATTTATGTTTTGGTGATCATTCGCTACCATTCATTGCTTTATTTTTTGAAGCAAATTCGTAATATGAAACCTTATTTTTTTTCCAGTACCAGAATCTAGTTACTATAGGTAAATAGTATTCATCTACATTAATTACCGGCGCGACAGATACTATTTTTTTTCTCTTTTTTCAATTTTGTCAGGAGTTGAGTTTGAGGAATTTTGACCAAGCTATCTATTACAAGACTGCTATTTTATTTCATTGCGTACATCAAGGTTACTTTACGAATTTAAAGGCAACAGAACGTGACTGTCACCATTTGACCTGCTAGAAATAACAACTAATCACCCTCAAATCACAACATAGCATCCTAAATAACAGAAAAACATATTGCAGTTTCTGGTATTATACAAAAAGATAGGTAGCCACGGACTGAATTCCTTCGATCATAGGTCTGTTCTCACCAGACCTAAACAGTAATAACATAGGTGTTAGTCTACCTTCTTTAACTAAATCATGTAATATATATGTAGTGAAACTACCTATCGCCATTAGATACAATCTTCTCATTTAAATATAAACACGCGCGAGCGTAGCGGAGAATCCATCTCCTTGTCATCACGTGACTGATTAATATTCGAAGCGGCAACTTCTTCGAACCGTTCCCGCCAGAACGCAAACTGACCAATCACGGCCCCTAATAAGGTCACGTGATAGAGTATTTTTCTGAAGCATTCGGGAGCCGATAATTCGCTATAAATAGAGCAACTCATACCCAGCAAATTTGTCTCGGTTCAGTTTCTCTATAGAGACTGTTCCGTGTACTACACGACGGCAGCCAGCGACATATCAACAGCTTCGTCCAGCCAACGATGACCACCGCCGTCGCCACATCAGCAACACGAGTCTACGACTACTAACCAGCATCATCGTCATGACCAACATGATTCTACGATTACTACTAACCAGCATCAATCTCCACCAGCGTCTACACGACTTTCTATGTACACCAAACTAAACCACCGCGGCACATCTCTCTCTTCGATTCTGTTAGGTGACTTAGCTTCACCACGATAAATAAACAGACAAGAATCTCAGCCAGCGACGAACATCTGTATAACAAGAATCACGGCCCGGCATGGAAGCCACCACATCACAACTAGTGATCAGCACTGCCACACAGCCTCAACTCACTTCTTTCACATACAGACTCATACTATTGTGTACTCAAGAACTGGTATAAATGCTCACGTGTTACTGACTCTTTCTATCTGCTGTAATAACTCACATACACACACATGTATCACTCACATACATACTTTTCTTTGTATGACGGCCTGTCTTTGATTATGTTCTTATATGTTGCATTCACACTCTCACATACATCTTTAACACTACAATAAATATTTCTGTTAATCATTTTATACGGTTGCCTTCTATAGTCTTCATTACTGGTATTTACGAATTCACATATGTTATCGTAGTATAACATATTTTGTATATCATCTCTGATATATTATTTTGTGTTCGACTGTGTGACACGTTTAAGTAAAAGGAGTCCTCTGTTTTTCCATTCGTCACCATTTCTCCTTTTTGAGTTCGCACAGTCGTTCTTACGTATATATATATATATATATATATATATATATATATATATATATATATATATATATATGTGTGTAAGCTCGCAAGGAATGAAGCCAGTATGCTCCGTTGGATGTGTAATGTCAATGTGAATACCCGTCAGAGTGTAAGTATCTTGAGAGAAAAGCTGAACATTAGAAGCATCAGTTGTGGCGTGCAAGAGAGACGATTGCGCTGGTATGGACATGTGGTGAGAATGGATGAGGATAGCTGCATGAAAAAGTGCCACACCCTAACAGTTGAGGGAACCCGTGGAAGAGGTAGGCCCAGAAAGACCTGGGCTGAGGTGGTGAGGCAAGACCTTCGTACATTGGGCCTCACCGAGGCGATGACTACTGACCGAGACCTTTGGAAATGTGCTGTGCGTGAGAAGACCCGGCAAGCCAAGTAAGATCGTTGCCAGTGCCCCTGGACTGGTTCTTGTGCGGGTGGCACATGAGATGCACCATTTTGAGCGTGGCCGTTGCCAGTACCGCCTGACTGGCTCCTGTAGGATTTTCGAGCGAGATCGTTGCCAGTGCCCCTGGACTGGCTTGTGCGGGTGGCACATAAAAGACACCATTTCGAGCGTGGCCGTTTTCGTGCGGGTGACACGTAAAAGCACCCACTACACTCTCTGAGTGGTTGGCGTTAGGAAGGGCATCCAGCTGTAGAAACTCTGCCAAATCAGACTGGAGCCTGGTGTTGCCATCCGGCTGCACCAGTCCTCAGTCAAATTGTCCAACCCATGCTAGCATGGAAAGCGGACGTTAAACGATGATGATGATGATGATGTGTGAAAAGATAAACAGGCATCTTCTTCCCAGCTGGGATCAGCAACTTTCTGTTACGGTCCACTTTTGATTTTCCTTTTCACATTTAGCAATGATCAATATGTATAATATAAAGCTTATATATAAAAATGTTCCTGCGTCTATCCCTTTCATTTCCAACACTGACAATGCTTACTGGAAGCAAAAACTTAAATCGTGATACAATAGACTATCTAAAAGTCATCAACTGTTCAAGAGGCACGAATACATTAAATTTGAAGTTTGTTCAGAAAAGATCTGTCACGCATAGAGAACATCTCAGTGGCCCACCTGTTGTCCTGCCTTGCTCAGCAGAGATGGACGGGCTGCATGAAATTATATGATTCGTCATGAGACAGGCCGCACTACTAAACAATTTCAGAAAGTCCCACGGGCTGCAGTTTGCTTATGACTGTTCTACAGGATCGATCGAACTCCTAGAAATAGCAGCTAAATGTTCCTCCAGTCAATCACAACCGTCTTAACAAAAGGAAGACACATTGGACAATGTAGTTCTAGATGTCAAAAAGACAACCAGGGGTTGTAAATAATTGATCAGAACCTTTCCAATCCATTATTTTCTTAGCATTCAATTAATTTTAATTGGAATACAGGCCAATCAATTATTGCAATTAATTGTCAATTATTTTGCCGAAAGTAAAAACACCATATATTTTGGAATATTAGCTTCGATTTAGATAAGAGCTAAAATGATAGGAAAATAAAAGACATGTCTTATAGTTTCAAAAAACTTTATTATCAGAAAACGTTCGAAGTTCAGTTTTATTGGTTTAGAAAAGGAAACAAAGAACATGTATACTCTACATTGTACAGTAGTTGAAAAACAAATAAATTGAAGGTCTTTAATTGAGAGTTTCTCAAACGAGCAGCACAATTAAAAATGTTCTAATATAGCAAAAGATCATGAACGATTGTATATTTCTGAAACTAGGTCTTCATCCCAGGAGGCACTATTGATTTTTAGAAATAATTGCATTTCTAAATTCTTTGGTGTTTAGTATTGCCGAAAACCATTAAAAGTGTAACCTGCTGAGCTGAAGAAACGTTCCAAGATGTTGGACGTTGGTAACAAAAATCTACAGTTCAGATATTGCTGAGGTGAGATTTTATCTTTTTTGTGTTTTTTTTCAAACAAATTGAAGCAAAATAGTCATCTTTTACAGGTAAATCAGACTACTATGATGTGTCTGTCACCACTTTCAGCTGATGTAGAGCAGCTACTTCATCCACAGTTAGCTCTTTTTCTGCATGTTGTAAAATTTCCCAACTACACTTTCAAAATTTGGACTGTGCACAATGGCTACCGATGGAAGCAAATATTTTTAAAATTCCTTGTAAGGATACACTGTGAGAATTTCATCTAAAAGAATTCTAGCATCTCCCAAATCTGTTTCTATTCATTGCAAGTGTAACTTTCCTAAATTGTCTTTTAGAGTCCACAAATCATTATGATCACGTGGAGTCAACAGATAATCAACCAGCTTTGGATTGCCTTGAAAAGAGTCTAAAAATGGCTTGAGTTGGATGTTCCTCCCAATCATGTCATAAGTACTGGACCAATGGGTTTTATTTCTTTCTATAGGTCGAAAAGGCATTTTTTGCCAAAGTTTACCTGCATGTTTTAATGATTTTAACTTGCCCATCAACATATTAATTTTATCAAGCAGAAATTCTTGCTTGTTGAGATAAGCAGAAACGAGCTAGATTGAATTTATGAGAGGCACATCCAATCAATGATATTCTACACAAATTTGCTATAGATTTGTTCACTTTAGTATTATCTCTGGTAATAGCTACATTTTCTAAATTTTTGTTATAGACACTTAAACACACACTCTATTAATTCAATGTAATCAGAAGCAGTGAATGATGTTTCACTTACCATTGGCGAAAATGCCAACAAAACAGTGCAGTAGTCATTTTTATAATTGCACAAATAAGATGCAAAAAGTCCAATGAAATGTGTTGAACCCTTAGTTCAACACCAATGAAAATTTACTTGGAAGTTCATCAGATATTTTCTTTTTCACTTCTTGAGTAAGTTTCTCCATGTATTTCTTTATGGTCACATTTATCATTCTTCCCAAGTTTGTGAACTTATGAGTCAGTGGGTCTTCAGTAAAGGCAAACGGTTTTAAACCAACACATACTTACTCAATCCAACCATAAGCATTTAAGGCATTAAGGCTGACCAAACTACTTCTTGGTGAAAGAAAACTCAATAAAGATGGTTGTCCAGTTGCTCGTGTAGTAGAATACTCTGGATGCTGTTTTTTTTATATGATTCATAAGATTTGTCCATCCAGTTCCTTTTTTCTGGGTCAACTTTTCTCCACACTTGCATTTCCATACATGTTCACTGTCTGTTTGGTTAAAATATTTTCTGACGATTTGTTCATTTTCATGTGGCATGGGTTAGTTTAAAATTCCATTGTCTGTTTTGGCATGGCTTCTACAACTAGATGCCTTTCTTAAAGCCACATGCTTTACAGTGTGTACTGGGTGCTTTTTATGTGAGATTAGCACCAGTGCTTCTTATGTGACACCAGCACTAATGCTTTTAAAGAAACACCAACACCAGTGCTTTTCACGTGACATCAGCACCAGTGCTTTCTATGTGGCACCAGCATGAGTATCTTTTATGTGGAATCAGCACCAGTGCTTTTAACATGACACCAGCATGAGTGCTTCTTATATAGCACCAGCACCAGTACTTTTTAAGTGGTACCAGCACCAAATTAATTAGAATTAAGAATTAATAACTGTTGGGTTGTCTGGGAAGTTTGTGCCGATTTTTAAAAGAAAGAAAAATGTCAATAAATACTTGCCATTACATTTTTAATCAGACAAATATGAATCATTTTTTTGAACAATGCATCTCCATCTTTCCTTTAACTTGAAAATACCCTCTTCCCAGAATTGAGGTAGTTTCATGGCAAATAAATTGACACAAACTTTCCGGACAACTCAATATTTATGAAAATGTTAGATCCATTCTGTGTCATAGAAAATTCCTTACTGGGTATACTTTAGATTAATTGCTAAAGAAATGTGCTTCTCAAACATTCTAATATATTATAGGCTAAGACATGCAGCATTCAGCCATCATCATCTCCATCATTATCATTATCAACAAACAGTTGTAATCTTTAAAATGTGCTATGTTTATCCTTAAGAAAATCACAAAGATTCAGTGAGTCAATAGTAATTGCAATTTCAAAAGAGTCAAGTAAATAAAAGATAAAACTCGTCCTAGATAGGATGTTAGTCTACTGTCGGTGAAGTAGGTAAATATCTCTAAAAGGTCTGGTGAACTTTTAAGGGACAATGACCAACTCATGTTTGGTGGCATGTGACAGATGAGAGATAAATCTGCATCTGGATTAAAATACCTGATTTAATACCCATTCTCAGTAGATGGGTGAGCTGATGCCATGTAGATAAAAAAAGACACAATGAAGTGCTTGTAGTATATTTGAATCCATGAGTTATGAATATTTAGTTGAGTACTTTATCAGTTCTGGCATTTTTCTTGGCAATTTTTATTTACAAGTTTTATCTCATTTTTGCACCTTAATAGTCTTACTTAAATATATATATATATATATATATATATATATATATATATATATAATGAAATAATTACTATGAAGCGTTGCATAGAATATATTGCATAAAAGATCGTGGGTAAGGCCAAGGCCAAAACAATGCGAAATAAATGCAAGGTAAATCACAAGAAAACAAATATGTGAATTAATGTAGACTTACCTGGTATTTAATATTTTGGGGTCATAACCCCGAAATATTGAATACAAGGTAAGTCTACATTAAGTCGCATAGTTGTTTTCTTGTGATTTATCTTGCATTGTTTTGGACTTACCCATGATCTTTTATACAATATATATATATATATATATATATATATATATATATATTTACAGAGAAAGGGGGAGGGGAGAGAGAGAGTTACTTTGTCATCAATAAACATAGCAACCACGAGACTTAATGACAGTACCTGTCAACGAGAGTATTGGCTAATCCATGTCATGGTATCAACACCTTTCTAGACTGGCAACAATGACTAATAGTGTCACAAGATTTATAAAGCTACTTCATTGAAAACTGGGACAATTAAGACACTGATATATTGAGTTTATGGCTGCTAGTATCATCCATTATGTAAGGGTATGTCTGATTCTACCAGTCATTACATAAGTGTATGACTGATTGTAACCCTCATTACATAAATGTATGGCCAATTGTACCAATCCCTTACATAAGATTACATGGTGGATTATACCATCCATCATATGTGTTTGGCTGCCAATGGAAATTACCCAGGTAGACCAAATGTGATATCCAGACAGATACCAGGTAGAAATAGGTGCATATATATACTTCTCTTCGTGTACCATACATGCAAGTATTTGCAATCATGGACCTTCATCCTGTCTCCCATGCAATTTAACACATTATCAAACCAGTCTTTCTGAAGCCAGCTGGTATGGCCATTGAGTATTTTGTCTCTCTCTGACATCTGCCTTTTAGTTTTCTGTTGTCAACAAATATTCAAGGCTTTGCTTTCTTAAATGATATCCTATGAATGAACCCTCAGCAGGATTTGAACTCAGATAGCAAAATGCTGGAATAGCGCATTTCATTGGGTGCTCTATTGAGGTCAGTTCACTGCCTGTAACAATGATAATATATAGAATTTCATTGCTCTGTCAATTATATGTCAGTAATACAATGTGGCCACTTAAATAAACGACTGTTATACAAAAGAAAGTCAGTTAACATTTCACACGCACATGTGCCGTCACGCACGTACACACACACACCACGTGCACGTGCTGGCACGCACGTACACACATACATATTCATTTAATAACTAAAGCCAATACTGGTGACACCTGTCTAACATTTATTTCATAGTTTCTAGTTACTTGTGGTCTATAAGCAAACAGTAGTAATATCCTTATGAATGATTGTCAATATTGTTTATACCAACGAAACTACTTCAGCTCAAAACATTTTCATTCATTGCAAGTTATTTTCAATGTATTCTATAATTCAGTTCCAAACATCTGCCTCTTATCTTTAACAAACAAAAATAAATCTAAGTTGTTTTATTAGCGTCTTTCCAATATTCTTAGAAATTAATCAGACCATATGAAATCATTATGGAGATATGAAAATAAATGTAGCAATTGATTTGAAATATGTTTCCTTAGCTATTATTCTTAATATTATTATTCTAAATAATAGTAATAATAATAGTAGCAGTTGCAGCAGCAGCAGCAGTAGTAGTAGTAGTGTTGGTAGTGGTGGTGGTAGTAGTAGTAATGAAATTGACTTTTTATTTCAATAATAGTAATAACAACGTAAACAACAATAACAACAGTTTCTGATTTAGGTATAAAAAGGCAATGAGCTGATCAAATTCGTTCTGGTTCTTGACCTTCTGAGTTCAAACCCTGCGAAGGTCAATTTTGCCTTTTGTCCTTTCGGTGTCAATAAAATAAAGAATCAGTCTGAGAATTAAGTTGATGGTATCAACTAATCTTCTTCTTCCTTAAAAATTACTGACCTTCTGCCCAAATCACAAACCGTCATTATCATTATTACACTGTGTAACAAAATTTAAATGTATTTTTTTGTCTTTGATTAGCAAGTATTACTTCCTATTTGCTTCTATCTCAAAACCAAAGGAAATGATTACCATTCCCTTCAGACTTCGCTCTTGTGACCTGGACATCAACGTCTTGAAACTGATCTATTTTCCATTACATTACAAACAGATTCAGCACTGAGTTGCAGGAACAGAAATATTGTCATAGCAAATATTCTGCTCAATACCACAGATTTGCTTGTCAGTTGCTTGATCTCAACCACTTGAGCATGTCCTTTAGTGGCTGATGATATGTGCATCTCTGATCATAATCTGAAATAGTCAGATGGTGGGAGCATCATAGCCATGTGTTGAGAGGGATTCTTCAGGGCTTGAATAAAGCAAAATTTGAAGGAAATATTAGCCATTTTTCGTACTTTCTAGTGGGTAAGCAAACAAGAAATAACAGTTGCTGCCCAAAAACAAAAATCATATTACACAGTGTTGTTGTTATTGTTATTATTATTATTATTATTATTATTATAAGGGGACTATCTCAAGTACCTGTAAATAATAGAGTAAGAGAGAAGAGGTGGAAAACTGAAAGACAGAGCTCCTTGATGAGAAGGAGTAATTAGAAGAGTGACATAATGAAATAGTAGATGTAGGGAGTGAGGGAGAATGAGAGAGAAAGAGAGAGAGGAGAGGAGAGGGGAGGAATTCGTGTATAGTAGCAAAGTATATGGGGGGGGGGTGAGACGTTAGGAAATGAAGAGAAGAGCCTGAGGCCGATTTTGATTAAGAGGAAAAAGGAAGGAAAATACATATCTTTATAGAGAGGGGAATTGAGAAATAATGAAGTATATGGGTGATTAAGTGAAAATAATGAAGGGGAATGAGGGAGTGTAAGGGTAAGGAAGTGAAGATGTGTTAAGTCACAAAGAAACTGCTTGACTTCATTCTGCAGAATGAAGAAAATTATTTCAAGAAATCAATGCTCAGCACATTGGATTATCTAGTTTAGAGTACACTATTTATGAAAGAAAGCCAAGTGAGACCTAAATCCAAGGCTTCTGCCAGGGGTGTAGCCAGCCTACTTATGCGTACCTTTCCTTCATTGGACACTAAACTCTGCTTGCGAAGAGTTGTTGAGGCAAGTGAAATCGAAATTGAACTAAATTCGACGACTGGCACCCATGCCAACGTCGTCTCCTTCATTGGACACAAAACTCAGCTTGCGGAGACTTATTGGGGCAAGCGAAAGAGAAATCGGGATGGCACCTGTGCCCAGCGTCACCTTTCTGGCACTTGTGCCCGTGACATGTGTAAGGATTTTCGAACGAGATCGTTGCCAGTGCCCCTGGACTGGCTCTTGTGTGGGTGGCACATAAAATACACCATTTTGAGCGTGGCCGTTGCCAGTACCGCCTGACTAGCCTTTGTGCCGGTGGCACGTAAAAGCACCCACTACAGTCTCTGAATGGTTGGCATTAGGAAGGGCATCCAGCTGTAGAAACTCTGCCAAATCAGATTGGAGCCTGGTGTAGCCATCTGGTTCACCAGTCCTCAGTCAAATCGTCCAATCCATGCTAGCATGGAAAGTGGACGTTAAACGATGATGATGATGATGATGCTTTTGATGAGTCTACTTAATCAAAGCCAAGTTGGGGTTTTGTTGTTCTTAAGAACAACTAGCTACAAAAAGCGTGAAATAATTAATTCATAAGAATAACACCACTAAGCAATCTGCTTGTGACCATCAGCTTACATATTTTTCAAGAGTTAACAATTGTTTCCTGTAATTCAGTAACATTTGAATTTGTACAGGATCTAGATGCAAATTTAATAAAAGTAATGATTTATAGTCAAAGAAAAAGTACTATTTTAAGATGAAGGCTGATAAAAAAGTTAAAAGTACTATAAAAAAATCAAAGAATATTTGATTTTTTTGTTGTTGCTTTTTATTCATAAAGGATGCAAATCAAGAAAGTTTTTGCTTTATTGAATACTAGATCAATGCAAATATCTGATGGTATGAAAGTCAAAAACTTAGAATTCAACAAAGGAAAGAGACAAATATTTGATCAAGCCAACAAGGGAGCATAGCTACTTGACCTGCTATGAACAACTGCCAAATCTCCCTAAAATCACACCTTACTATCTTAAAAAGAGATGGGCACATTGAATAGTACAGTCCTGACTATATTGGTTTCAAGTTTTGGCACAAGGCCAGCAGGTTTTGGGGAGAGGCTGAGTCAAGTAAATTGACCCCCATTGTTCAACTAGTACTTATTTTTATTGATCTCAAAAGGATGAAAAGCTAAGTTGACCTTGGTTTAATTTGAACTCAGAACATAAAGATGGACAAAATGCTGCTCAGCACTTTTCCTGGCATGCTAAGAATTCTGCTAACTCATCACCTTACAATCCTAAATACGTTAACTATAGACAAATATTGGTTTTTCTCACATCACATAATTATCATTAGTTAGCTTTTTAAAACTTTCTATATTAAATATGTTAACACGATCTCGATTATCTGTCCACCTGTCTCACTACATTAATTATTTATTGTTAGCTTTTAAAAGCTTTCTACATTAAAAGCATTAAAACTTACCAGGGTTCACAGAAAAAATTTGGCAAGCTCCATTTGTGCAAAAAGTGTAAAAATCTAACATTTTGAGTCTTGTCTTTCATCAAGTATCATAGGTTGGCTAGGTCAAAAAATGAAGTCAGGAAGCAAGCATTTCAACATCTAGACATACAGTTCCTGAAACCAACCACTTAATTATGGCTACTAGGCCATTGACCAAAGAGTAAAGCGTTTAAGCTTTGCTATTGCCATTATGCTATATTAAAGTATACTACTTCACTGACAGCCAGGGAAAATATGCAATTACAAAACTAAGTGATAACTGAGATATTATGAGTTACTAGAAGTATTTAGTTTGTTTACAACAAAAAAGCTTAACGATGACAGAACAGAACACAACTATGAAATAGTATTTTAGATAAGACTGTTAGTGATAAATGTTGGGCTTGGCAGTAGAAGCCAAAGATTAGATGAGTTTACATGGCTAGCAGAGATGTAGAAAGGCAGTTTATCATTCAGTTCTGAGACTGTATATCAGGATGAAGTAGCATGTGTGGCTGCGAATGAAGTGATATGTACATACTTATAGGCACTGACATGGTTGTGTGGTAAGAAGTTTTCTTTTCAACCATAATTCCTGATTCAGTACTACTACATGGTACTTTGGGTGTCTTCTAATATAGCCCTGTGCCAGCTGAAGCCTTTTGAGTTGATTTGGTAAATGGAAACTGAAAGAAGCCTGTCGTATGTATCAATTTAATACACAACTGAAAGAGTCACAAATAGTTTCATGCTTTTATGATACTTTAACTAGGCATATTTATAAAATACACCACATAAGATACACCTAGCAATCTTTCAGGCTCTGTTTACGCATTATATATATTTTAAAAACAAGGATGCTGGACAGTAAGAAAATAAGAAAAAAAAAAAACAAAAAAAAAACAAACAAGAAG
Source organism: Octopus bimaculoides (assembly GCF_046866305.1). Taxonomy (NCBI): domain Eukaryota; kingdom Metazoa; phylum Mollusca; class Cephalopoda; order Octopoda; family Octopodidae; genus Octopus; species Octopus bimaculoides. The sequence continues at coordinate 139,493,459 of NC_142930.1, forward strand.
AAAAACACAAAGAAGTTTGATGCAAAAGATGGGACAAAAAGAAGAAATGAAAGTGAGAAAACTAAGACCCCTGTCCTCCCTGATTGCAAAAACCACAATTAATACAACTGGTGTAGAACAAAATAATAGAAAATATGTCAAGGTCTGCAAGACAGTAACTCAAACTGGAATGGGTGGTATTCTCCAGTTCGACAAAAGAAACCTGTTCATGTGTATATATATCCATGTGTCTATGTTTCTGTATTATGTTTTCCCCCTCCTCCATCACCATTCTTTGACAATTGGTGTTAGTTTGTTTATGTTTCTGTAACTTTGACAGAATGAGTACCAGGCTTAAAGGAAAAAAATAAGTACTGCAGTTGATCCATCTAACTAAATTCCTTCAAGGTAGTGCCACAGCATGGCAGCAGATTCTGGTGATCTAATGGGTTAGCTTTCTTTATTTACATTAATTTGTGAATATACAATTATACTGCATAATGCTGAACCTACATATTGATGCAAACGTGTGTGTATAACTTTTGTACACTGCAATTAATAACGCATGAAGAAGGTTATGAAACAGTTGTAAGCATTTGGAAATCATATGGAAAAATAAATCTATCTATACTTCTCATACTTCCTGACTTCATGCTTTGTTTGTTTGTATGTATGTAAAAGCTAAACATCATCATCATTTAACGTCCACTTTCCATGCTAGCATGGGTTGGATGATTTGACTGAGTACTGATGAACCAGATGGCTGCACCAGGCTCCAATCTGATTTGGCAGAGTTTCTACAGCTGGATGCCCTTCCTAACGCCAACCACTCCAAGAGTGTAGTGGGTGCTTTTACGTGCCACCGGCACGAGGGCCAGTCAGGCGGGTACTGGCAACAGTCACGCTCAAAATAGTGTTTTTTACAGGCCACCTGCACAGGAGCCAGTCCAGCGGCACTGGCAACGACCTCGCTCGAATGATTTTCTAAACATGCCACTGGCACAAGTGCCAGTAAGGCGACGCTGGTAGCGAGCACACTGAAATGGTGCTATTTACGTGCCACTAGCACAGAAGCCAGACAGCTGCTCTGGCAATGATCACGCTCGGACGGTTTCTGTATAGTTACACAGTGACTATAAAGAATTATAGAGATTTCTGCAATTCATCCAACCATTAGTTAAAAATGACTGCAAAGGCTTTGAGAAACTGTTGGATGCTGCCTTTTAATACATACATGTTATACATTTAGCTTCTACTTGCAAGCTTATAAGTGACTCTAGCAGAGTCATATTTAAGCTTGTTTGTTGTTTACTTCCAAATCAACCTTGGGTGTGCAGATTTATTATGGTCAAGGGCATTCTATGACTATCCACTCTTTTTTTGGTTACCTTATGTTATATGTTCTTTCTTTGTTAAGGCAGTTGGGTATAATTTGAGGATAATTTGGTTGCTATTTCTAGCAAGTCAAGTGACCATGTAGAAGCCCTCTTGTTGGTTTGTTAGGTTTAAATTGCAAATACATGTATGATAATCATCTTAAGTGTTATTAGTTCAATTGAAAACGTCCTGATCTAGCTATCTATTCACTTGCAGTAATTCTTAAGTACAAAGCTTCAAACGTGTTGACAATTTGAGAACTTTTTTTTTAATCATGCCCATTTTCAGCAATAAATTGTTACGACTCCAATAAAGTGCAACAGGAAGTATGCTCTGTTTATTCTTGTGTGCAAGCAATTACAAGAGTCTCATTACATGGTCTGTTGATTTGTTAGAAACAGCTGCCAAATCTCATTAAAGTCATACCTTACTATGTTTTGAAAAAAAAAGGACATGCTGGATAATGTAGTTTAGATATAAAGAAAAAAATTATATCAAACAGGATGGCCATTGCTGGAATGGCTTTGATCATAAGTCTGCTTATTCTGAGCTGATTTGGGATTAAGTGAACAACTGGTTCCTTTGTCCAGGTATGCATGAAGTTCAAGATATTTAGTCAATCAGAATTAGTTGTGATATGTGATACGTGTGTGGATGAAGTATTGAAGGCTGATCTCAAAACACTGCACCTTACGAAGATGACAGAGGACTAAGATATATGACATATTGATGTACTCAAGAAGACCCACTCACCCCACAACAGAATTGAGATCCTAAAACCAAAGTGCCACATAAAGCATTCGTGTAGGTGCTGGTACCATGTAAAAGACATCTGGCATACTCTGTAGAGGGGTTGATGTTAGGAAGGGCATCCAGCTGAAGAAACAAAGCCAAAATAGACTATGGAACCTGGTATGGCCCCGGCAGGGTTGCCAATTTAGCATATTTTATGCTAGAGCTAGCATTTTATTCAGCATTTAGCAGAAAAGTTTTGAATATAGCATTTAGCAGGGAAAATAGCAGGCTTGAAATTTTATTTAGCATTTTTCTCTGATCAATGATCAGAGAAAAATGCTAAAAAAATGCTAGTATTTATTTTATCGACCCTGAAAAGATGGAAGGCAAAGTCAACCTCAGTGGAATTTGAACTCAGAATGGATGAAATGCTGCTTAGCATTTTGCTCTGAATGTTAACAATTCTGCCAGCCCACCACTTTTTGTAATGTGAAATCACAAATATAAAATAAACCAAGATTTTATTCAAAAAATATTTCAAGAAAAATCAAAGGTGCATAGGTGCAGGAGCGGCTGTGTAGTAAGTAGCTTGCTTACCAACCACATGGTCCCGGGTTCAGTCCCACTGAGCGGCACCTTGGGCAAGTGTCTTCTACTATAGCCTCAGGCCAACCAAAGCCTTGTGAGTGGATTTGGTAGACGGAAAATGGAAGAAGCCCATCGTATATATATATATATGTATGTGTGTGTATATGTTTGTCCCCCACAGTATCGCTTGACAACTAATGCTGGTGTGTTTGTGTCCCTGTAACTTAGCGGTTCAGCAAAAGAGACCGATAGAATAAGTACTAGGCTTACAAAGAATAAGTTCTGGGGTTGATTTGCTCGACTATAAAGGTGGTGCTCCAGCATGGCCACAGTCAAATGACTGAAACAAGTAAAAGAGTATATGGCTGTTTTGCAGCCATGTAGTTTTGGGTTCAATCCCACTGTGCAGCACCTCAGACCAATAACCTTGAACTGACTAATGCTTTGTGAGAGTATTTTGATAGAGGAGACAGAGTGTGGAAGCCTACCATATATATATATATTTTGAATCAGCCCATAAATAATGCAGTTTTTTCAATTGCATGAACTAAAAGACAGAGAGGGACGGGATAAACTACCTGCATCCACTTACTATAAAAGCAGGTAGTAATTTTACCTTGTATTTATTCCTAGTGCAAGTTTTGAAGAGTACAGTTCGATTTTAACAGTTATTTTTCCAAAGCTATAATGGAAGTGACAAAGGAGCATATTTTGCTTTGAGTTCAATAGAGTCAACAACGCAATGGAAAGTGCAAGGAATATTAATGCAGTATATGGGGATTAGACAATAAGTGTAAACCAGTGTCAACAGTGGTTCCAGATATTCTGAGTGGGAAACTACAGCCTAAAAGACAAGCCTCATCTTGGAAGATCCGTAGAACTCGATGAGGACATCCTGCAAACTCTAGCAGAGAAGCTTGGATTTAGTCATTCAACCATTCAGCGACAACTGCGTGCCATCGGAAAAGTCAGCAAATTGGATTAATGGGTTCCTCACAAACTTTCCAAGTCTAATTGTGTGCAGAGAGTGAATGTGTGCTCTTCTTTGCTGTCACGTCTCATGAATGAACATTTTTTGGGATTGAATAATGACTTGTGATGAGAAACAGGTTTTCTATAAAAATGTAAAGCACTGAAAACAGTAGATAGAGAAATGAAAAACATCAGCATCCCAGGCTAAATAAGGTCTTCACCCATGTAAGGTGTTGTTATCTGTTTGGTGGGATATGAAAGGCTTAGTCCACTTTGATCTTTTAGACCCAAATCAAATGATAACAAAGGCAATCTACTACAAGCAGCTTGAGTGGCTTAAGTCAACACCAGAAGAAAAATTACTATGTTTGGTTTCAAGACAAAAGGTGTTCTTCCATCAGGATAATGCTTGGCCACATTCAGCGAGGATGATATTCCAAAGGCTGGAGCAGTTTGAATGAGAAACGATGCTCTGTCCACCATATTTACCGAACATTTCCCCATCTGATTATCATTTATTCCGCAGTCTTCAAAATATTTGGATGGAAAAAATGAATTCTGTAGACGAGGTCAGAACAGTACTGGAAGAGTATTTTTTAATCATGGACAAGTGAATTTTGGAAGTGGGGCCTTGTAAGTCTACCAGATAGATGGAAGAGCATTGTAGAAAATGAAGGAGACTATATTTTAGAATAAAAAAGAACTTTATCTCAATTTTGAAAAATAAAGGAAGTATAAAGAAAACCGCATTATCAATGGGATAACCCAATATATATGTATCTCCTCTTCAGCAAGAGGAGTGGTATTAACACTTCCGTTCTCCATAGAAGTGTGTTAACGATGCTCCCACTGCTGAAGAGAAATGGTCTGCAAGATCCCTATGTAGGTGCCATGTAAAAAGCATCTGGCATTAGGAAGGGCATCCAGCCATAGAAACTAAGCCAAATCAGACCGAAACCTGGTGCAGCTCTTATTCTCGACAGCTCTGGTAAAACTGTCCAACCCATAGGAGAATGATGATAATAATAATAATAATAATATACATATACACACACCATCATCATTTAACATCTATGTCCCATGCTGATATCAGTCAGGTGGTTTGACCGGATTTGCTGGGTTTCAGTATTATTCCCCTTAAAAGGGTCATCAGTACTATTCCTCTTCAAGAGATTAAAAAAAAACAAAACCCTTTAACTTAGTAATTCAGCAAAAAGAGTCTTTGAGAACTTCACATAATTTAAACGTCTACCATCAATTATTTTAATGAGATGCTTTTAGCTCTTGCCTCGCATGTTTTCATGCCAATATGGTGGGTGGAATAACTCTGAAGAATACACAAATTGTTCAAGCAATTATTGATATGGCTGGGTGCCATTTCAGACTTCAGTTGTGAGGTAAAAATAGAATCTATTGTCAGCCAGGTGAAGTGAGGAAAGTAGAGATATGTTTCTTGTCCAGGAGCTAAATAATAAATATTGCAAGCCATTGTCTTTTATTAGTTTTAGTCATTGGACTGTGGCCATACTGGGGCACCACCATGAAGAGTTTCAATCAAATAAACCCCACCAATACCTATTCTTTCAAGTCTGGTATCTATTCCACCAGTCACTTTTGCTGAATTGTTAAGTTATGGGGGACATAAACCAACACAAAGACACACATGTGTAATTATAACAGGCTTCTTCATAGTTTCCGTTTATCAAATTTACTCACAAGTCCAAAGCTATAGAAGACATTTATCCAAAGTGTTGTACAGTGGAACTGAACTTGGTGCCATGTGGTTGCAAAGCAAGTTTTTTTTAACCAGTCTTGTCTGGGTCTATATTATAGCTATTTATCGAATCCAATGAGATAACATCATCTCAAAGGTGTCAAAATGAAAATTCTAATGCTGTTATTGGACTTATGAACTTTTCTAACTAAAATATACAAAGCTCAATGGCTACGAGTTGAAAAGCTGCTGGGTCATAAATTTGAAACCTAATCGCCAGTTTGCGACTCTGAACAAGGGACATAACTCTGCTTGCACCTTTAATTTGTGCGAGATCTGTTTTCATTTTATCACCTTTTAGCAGAAAGGATTAGTCCTTAAAAGACTCTTCTCCAACCATACTAGCATGGAAAAAAAGTAAAACAGTAAAGGAAAAAAAAAAAAAAGAAAGGAACCTCATTATAACATATTTCTGTTCTTGTATTCAGTTTTCACACGAGAATGAGCTTTTCGAAATAGCTTAACACAAATGAGACGACTGTCACCATATCACTTTTTCTTCTGTAAATTCTAGTTTCAATTAAGCATCGACTAAGCAAACGTTTAGCTTTTAAGACTGATTCGACCAAATATTTGTGAGATTTAGTGGATAGAAATTGTGTAGAACACTGTCAGAAGAACTGATCCTGTTCTTGAGTGGCAGACTTCAACTGTCAACTGGTTTAACACCATCATCTAAGTTTCTTTAGTGCAGTGATTCTCAACTATTTTTTTTGTTTTTGCCAATTTGATTCATTCCTGTTTTACTCTACAGGACCTCCATAGCCATTTGATGTATATAAAAAAATCCTATTATGTTTTTATAATTAGGAGTGGCTGTGTGGTAAGTAGCTTGCTTACCAACCACATGGTTCCAGTTTCAGTTCCATTGCGTGGCACCTTGGGCAAGTGTCTTCTACTATAGCCTCGGGCCGACCAAAGCCTTGAATGCATTTGGTAGACGGAAACTGAAAGAAGCCCGTCGTATATATGTATATACATATATATATATGTGTGTGTGTATATGTTTGTGTGTCTGTGTTTGTCCCCCAACATCGCTTGACAACCGCTGCTGGTGTGTTTACATCCCCGTAACTTAGCGGTTCAGCAAAAGCAACCAATAGAATAAGAACTAGGCTTACAAAGAATAAGTCCTGGGGTCGATTTGCTCGACTAAAGGCGGTGCTCCAGCATGGCCACAGTCAAATGACTGAAAAGAGTAAAAGAATATAAGGAATTGCATAAAAAATGAAAAACATATTTTGCATGTTGTAGAAGTATAAGCAACTATTGTAGAATCACTGCTCTAGTGGAATCCACAGCTGCAAGCATTTGGGCTGGGTTTTGGTTTGAGGATAATTTTCTCCTTTTCTATAACTGTCTTGGGGGCCCTAGGGTCATCCTCTTCAAGAGATTATAAAAAACAAAACCCTTTATTCTTTTGAACGAATTCAATTTAAGAGCTATTTTTTCCCCTGAATTTGCAGATCAATCTAGATCAGGGGTTTTCAAACTGTGGTCTGCAAGGACAAGACGGTGTCTGTGGACAGCAAATACTTTTTATGGGCAATTTGATTTTATATATGTTTTTTAATCAAAATCTTTTAATTGACAATAAACCTATTTGTTAAATACTGTTAAATAAATAAATGTAAAAATATGTTATTTTAAGCAAATATTTATGTATAAATTTCATAAGTGTTTATAAGGGGGTCCCTAAGGTAAAGCCTGAAATATAAAGGGGTCCGCAAGGCAAAAAGTTTGAAAACCCTTGATCTAGATCATTCCATTCCAAGCATTCTACAGTCTCCTTCACCTATTCATCTTTCATCACTGCACAACTATATGACATATAAAACTTACTGTGTATAAGTAATCTATTTAATTTTAAACTCAGACATAATTCTGATATGGAAAAAAACTTTTAGAGTTTGACAAGTATGAAAGCGAGAGTGAGACCATCCTGGAGCATTACTTTCAGTTGAGCTGTATAAAAGAGAATGAAAGAACCAGAGAAATGATTAACATAGGCGCAGGAGTGGCTGTGTGGTAAGTAGCTTGCTTACCAACCACGTGGTCCCGGGTTCAGTCCCACTGCGTGGCACCTTGGGCAAGTGTCTTCCACTATAGCCTCGGGCCGACCAAAGCCTTGTGAGTGGATTTGGTAGATGGAAACTGAAAGAAGCCCATCGTATATATGTATATGTGTGTCTGTGTTTGTCCCCACAACATCGCTTGACAACTGATGCTGGTATGCTTATGTCCCTGTAACTTAGCGGTTCGACAAAAGAGACTGATAGAATAAATACTAGGCTTACAACGAATAAGTCCTGGGGTTGAGTTGCTCGACTAAAGGCGGTGCTCCAGCATGGCCGCAGTCAAATGACTGAAACAAGTAAAAGAGTAAAGAGAGAGAGATGAAGCAGAAAAAGGAATAGATGAGATGTAGAACAAGAAATGTTGAGAGAGAGAGAGAGAGAGAGAAAGTACAAGAAAAAGTATTTGAAAACACTGCAGCTTGGTCATAGCTTTGTTTATTTCCCTCAAGCTGTTTAGCAATATTGACAAAGAGTATCAATATACAAATACAATGGGAGTACTGACAAGTCAAATGGTGGTGGTAGCAGCAGTTTTCTATTTCTTAACCCTCCTTTTCACTCCCAGCCTTTGCCTCTACAATATGTTAAAGGAACATTAAAAATACGTTTTTTTTTCTTTATTTTCAGCTTTGTAATTAAATATTTATATATTTTCCCCCTTTTTCTTTGAATCTTAAAATTTCCTTCATTTCTTTTTAATAACTTTTAAATTTTAAAAAAAAAATTGTATTTTTTTTTACTTTTTAAAACTCTTATGCATGTTTTAATTTTTTTTTTAAATTTTATTAAAAAAAATTTGTTATCAATCCTGTTTTTAGTGGGAGAAACATATGTATACATGTGTGTATGTGTGTGTGTGTGTATGTGTGTCTGTGCGCGTGTGCATGTGAGTGTTAAATATTTCTTCCTTCACCGAATATGTGTCTTATTTGGTGAATAGCCTTTTCCAAGCAGAAATATTTCTGCTGAATCTCCCCTGCTAGCTTGGGGTTTGACAATTTTAACAGTCTGAAAAACTTCACCCAACCGTTTCTCCAATTCCTTTTGTTCATGGCCTTGCCACAGTTTGCAGAGGAGTGCACCATCCTGCTGGAGAACGCTGTGAGAGAATTCAAGAACAGAAAAACAAAGTTCTATAATAAGATCATGGTCCATTGAACGGATTCCTGTAGTATTTGGGGCCATGTCGCTGAGAATGATGTCTGCCTTACGTCCGTTGAGCATTTCAATTATTTTGCTTTGGGTGTGGCCCTTTGTGAAGTCCATTGTAGATAGTGTGATGGCCCCTTTCACAGGAACCATAAACTGTTTGTCAATGCTTATCACACAGCCCTCGGCTTGACTTTTGGCTGCAATAAGAAAAAGAAAAAGAAAACATTTTAAAAGTAAATAAAAATAATTGTTTCTAGTTTAGGCACAAGGCTAGCAATTTTTGAGAAAAGGAGCTTAGCTAATTAAATTGATCCCAGTACTTGACCAGTACTGCATTTTATCAACCCCAAAAGGATGAATAGTGAAGTAGTCTCAATGAGATTTGAACTGAGAATGTACAGATTCAGCTGAAATACTGAAAGGAATTTCTTCTAACACACTAATGATTCTGCCAAGCCATTGTCCTTAATAAAAATAATAATAACAATAATCCTTTCTACTATAAGTACAAATACAAACCTGAAATTTTGGAAGATGGCGTTAGTTGATTACATTGACCCCAGTATTCAACAGATAATTATTTCATTAACCCCAAAAGGATGAAAGGCTAAGCTGAATATGAATTAATAAGAGAAAAACAGACAAAATGCCACTCAGCATTTTGTTCAAATTCTAACAATTCTGCAGCTTGCTACCTTGAAGTAAATAACAGAAGCAACTATTCAAACCAAAATGTCCTAAAATATAATTTGCAGCAATAAAATTTCAATAAAAATATTTAAAAAATATTTTTTACAGCTAAATATACAAAATTCTATAACTATACAGATTTAATTACCTTCTGAACAAAATACACAAGCATGTACATACATTTAAATGTCTAGATACATTGTACAGTCTTTCACATTAAAAAAAAAAAAAAAAAAAAATACTGAAACATCAAAACATCACTAGGAAGCTAGGCTGGCTTATGAAAAGAAAGTGTGTTGGTGCATGTGTCTGAAATTTACAGAAATAACTAATTCATACTAGTCTGGTAAAACAAATGTAGACTGTTTAATGAGAATAATTATCTTTCATTTTCAACAATACACCAAAATGTCTCAGATGATGCATCAGAGGAACATAAATTCAAATCTTAAACAACCATTGTGTTACATCTATGGGAGAGGCACAGAACTATTCTCCCTTCAAAGTGAAACATGAAGAAATTTAATGATGGTCTGCTTCTCTGACGAAGGGACCTGTTCAAAATGCTAAAATCTCCTGGCCTTTCTCAAGATAAACTAACTTATTAAACATTGTGCACATCATGTGTGCTTGCTTCCAAATGGATTGTTGTTTAGCCTCAAGCAAACAAATGTATGATCAAGGTGTTTCAGACATGACCATGGACTGCATTAAACAAGTTGTCCTTCCAGAGTGCTGAGAGTACAGGAGATTTGACTGTTATTTCCAGCAGCTTTCTCATTGGTGAGTATTGGTTGAAAGGACATCTAACTACAACAACCATTAAAAAAGAAAGTAAACTGGTCATCAGTTCAAAAGATTCAACAATAAATTTCAAATGTTTCCTTCATTAAATACGTTAACACCAACTTAACTGTTGATATGCATGCAGATGGTGCCTCTGAGTTGCCATAAAATTATACATTTTACTTTGCTAGCCTATATACTATCTTGTACATTAACTCGGTGATTCTTTCATTTGCAAAGATGGTGAAATTTATGTTTGACTGATGAGGTTCTAATAAGTTTGACATTATTACATTTGTTAAAATATAAAAATAGTTATGTTTTTTGGGGGGATGGGGCATCATACAGTCAAAACACACTCATTGGTTGAGATTCACTTCAGTTTTAGTTACAGTATCAAAAATTCTTCATCATACATAACTGTGACCATTTCAATGTGTGATGAAAAATTTTTGCATGGGCTGAGTGGTTAAGAACATGCTTTCAAACCATGTGATCTTGTGTTCAATCCTACGGTGAGCAACTTAGGTAAGTGTCTTTTACTATAGTCCTAAGCTGACCAAAGTGCCTTAGTGGTTAGGGATATCTGGCTCACAATCGTAAGGTCATGAGTTTGATTCCTGGCGGCTGTGTCCTTGAGCAAGACACTTCATTTCACTTTGCTCCAGTCCACTCAGCTGTGAAAAATGAGTTGTATCTGTATTTCAAAGGGCCAGCCATGTCACATTGTGTGTCATGTTGAATCTCCTTGAGACCTACATTAAAAGTATGTGTGTCTGTAGAGGGCTCAGCCACTTGCAAGTTAATTCCAAGAGCAGACTGTAGTCCCAAGCTGACCAAAGTAGCTTGTAAAGTATCTTTGGTAGAGCGAAACTGGAACAAGCCTATCATGTGTATGCACCTTGCTTTTGAGATCACCTGATGGTTGTAAACAAGCATCACCATCATACAAGTGATGTTTTTTTTTCTAGTCTTCTACAAAAAACATGTCTGGCCAAGGGGAAATTTTACCTTACTTGGGAGACAGGTGAGGGTTGGCAACAGGAAGGGTATCCAGCTGTAGAAAATCTGTCTCAACAAATTTTGTGTGACCCATGCAAGCATGGAGATGAGGATGTTCAATGATGATAACTCAAACCGAGTGAACCACAATGACAGTGGTGTGTTTCTTGGCAGTATGACCCTCTCGAAATATAATAAAGGCTTCAACATATAATTTCAGACCAAAATACATCATCAAAAAAAAAAAAAAAAAAAAAAAATCATTGACAGCATAATTATTTTGTTAGTTTTTCTTAATACTGCATTAAATATGTTAACATTAACTTAATAGTTTCACATTTTGGCACAGGGCCAGCAATTTTAGGGGAGGGGGTAAGTTGATTACATCAACCCCAGTGCTCAACTGGTACTTATTTTAATGAACCTGAAAGGATGAAAGGCAAAACTGACTTTGGTGTAATTAGAACTCAGAACAGAAAGATGGATGAAATGCTGCTAAGCAGTTTGCCGGGTGTGCTAACATTTCTGCCAGCTCGTGTTTATGAAGCAGATTTTTCAATGTCAACACACACACACTTCTTCATGCCAACCATTCTGCTTTAAACTGAGACCACAAGGCTACTGCTAGAAATAGCAGTCATAGTTTCTCCAAGTCACACCCTAACTTACATTGGTCATTGTATAGAGATGGTCAGTTATAATGCCTTGGATTATGGATCTGCTTGATCTAGGCACACCAGGAGCTAAACAACAACTAGGATTGTACAGGAAAGTATTGTCTCTGATGGTAGACAAAGAAATACCAAAGATTTCAGTTAATGAATAAAGATATGAAGGTGATAGTCATCATCATCACATCACATCATTTTCTGCTCATTTTTTCATGCTGGCATGGGTTGAATGAGTCTTAGTGTCTTACCACTTGTCATGGCCAATCAGTACACATAAAGACACAGAAAGCTGATGGTTTTTGTTATTGAGTGTATATCATGCCTATTATTATTTTTTCTTTTGTGGTGTGTTTTTTAACAGATGACTTTTCTCTCATTAAACACTTTACAGCATTTACTAAGTGCATTTATCTAGCCACCAATACTAGAGAGCTTATCTGCTACAGAACTACTAAAAGACCCCACTCTATTCTGTATAAGATTTTTTTCAGAGTTAACTATTCTCCTAGACAGATTGCCTGCTTGCAGCTTGTGGAGTTCATGTTTCTTTTGTTTGTTCTTTCCTTTTAAGTTAGTATGGTTATAGACAGATTGAATATGATAGTTTGTACCAGGATAACAAACCAAGGATATTATTATATATTATAAATGCCTTGTGGTTTTCAGTGTAGGTTCTGGGTTCAAACCCTAAGTCAACTAGGCCTTTCCTCTCTCCAGTGCCTATAAAATAAATTCCAGTAAGATACTGGAGACCCCTACCATATAAATTTGCAGCCAGCTGCTAATACAGGAAATCATTATTACCTCTGCCTTCACTAAGGTGGAGGTATTGTTTTCAGTGGTGTTTGTTTGTTTATCCGTGGACAAGATATCTCAAGAACTGCTGAGTGGATTTGGATGAAACTTACAGAGATGTTTGGTCTCGTGACTGGCATAAACTGATTAGATTTTGGGATTGATCCGGTACCGGACAAGGATTCTGGATTATTTTGCATGTTTTTTTTACTTAATTTTTGAGAGCAGTCGGGTTTATTTTTAGTACTCTTGTTTGTGAGAGCAGTCGAGTTCATTTCAGATATTCTCATTTTAAAAATCATCTGTGGTTAATCATTGAGAGGACATTGGTTTTGCCTTGGCACAGGTTTGTGCTCTCCGATTGCTCTTGTTATTAATAATATTAGCACTGTTGCATTACTGAACACTGGGTATTTGGATTTGTCTATTAATTCCCCTCCATGCCTTCTTTTAACTAATTAAGCCAAATGGAGTAAAAGAATATTATCTTGCTTTCAATTCTTTTTTTAAAGAACCAGAACATAAAGAGCAAAATAGATCAATGATCCAAGGATTTTCAACCATGACTCACGACCATCTTTTCTTATTTTCAGACAAGTGCATCTAGAACCATATTCAGATGATTCAAGAAGTACATCATTGTTGAGATGGTAGACTGAGATTTCAAGCTGATCAAGAATCAACACAGAAGCATCCTCACTGCTGAAGAAGACAGAATCTCAAATATTGTACACAACCAAGTGTACATTTGCAACTCCTTCACCTTAAATGCTTGAATCTCCTCATCTACCTACTGCTCATCCCCTCCTTTTATCCTCATCCTCATTCACTCACAACCTTCTATCTCCATCTCCTCAGCATGTGTTGATTGCATTATCCTTATCACTTTGTTCCTTCACCTTTTACCAGGCTTATATATATGAGTCCACTGTCATTCTCCTACTAAATACACTTTAACTTCTTGTTGCACTGACAGTTAGCAACCCCACTCCTCTGGAGCACCTCAATTACCACTCCTCATCTGCTCTTGCCTTTATCTTATCACTTCCTCTTATCTTTGTTCACCTCTGCTATTGCCAATTGCTCTTCTGACTCCACTTCAAATAGCCCTGCTTTTTGTGCTCCAAACAAATAATTTTGTTAAGTAAAACAGGTGGCATGAATCAGATATGCTTGATGATAGGTGTTCAACTACTATGAATATCTTTGAAACTATAAGTAACATGGACTGAAAGGTTCTCTTTGTATTCAGTAGTTGATTGAGAAAGAAAAGAACAACTATACAAACACAACACTTTGAGATGGATTCTCATTTTGGTGAGGACAAGACAACTCTCTGGTACTGTGACAGAGACAATACAGGGAAGAGAGGAGTGTTGCTGGGGACAAAACCTCTAGTTGTGATACCACAATAAAATAAAATTTACCAAGTACATTTCAAAGAAAATAAAAATAGAAAAACAAAAAGGAATGAGCAAGCAAGACAAGGTCCCCACTTCCCCACTCTCCATCAAGGATGATAGTAACTATAAATAAGAATTGTCTTCACCTGTGATGATCTGTTCAACTCATGCTAGTATAGAAAGCGCATGTAAAAAAATTATGATGCTATCTATATACATACATACATACATATGTAAATGTACACATTCACAACATAAAAATGAATATTTTTTTTTAGACATGGTAGTGAAATTTGGTCTTGAATGCAGATTTACAGACTAGAAAGCATGATCACTTCACGATTATGCTTTGCTAGATGTGTAATAATACTGTGCATGAACAGAGAGAAAAACTGAACATAAGAGGAATCAGACGTGGTATACAAGAGAAAGGACTGCATGCGTATGAGTATGTGATGTGTAATGGAGGATGACAGGTGTATAAAGAAGTGCTAGGTACCCAAAATGAATGGTACTCACAGAAGAGAGAGATCAAGAAAGATTTGTGAAGAAGTGGTGAAGATGGATCTGAAGTTGTTGCATCTTACAAAGGAGATGACAAAGGACTACATGCTGAATAGGAAAAGACTGGTTTGTCCATCCAAGCTTGGTAAAATGGACATCAAAATTGTTAGTGTGTACATATGTATGCATATGCAGCCATGTATCACTAGGTATCATCATCATCATTTAACGTCCGCTTTCCATGCTAGCATGGGTTGGACGATTTGACTGAGGACTGGTGAAACCAGATGGCTACAATCTGATTTGGCAGAATTTCTACAGCTGGATGCCCTTCCTAACGCCAACCACTATATATATATGCACATGTTATTAACTTCTTTGATGCACTCTCATTTCTCAAACAAGTATCTTATTGCTCACCAGTCTTCTATATATCCCACACTTTTATCACTCATCTGTTTATCATCCATACCCTCATCTCTCATACTCACGTCCATATTGTTCATCTCTTCTTCCCACCCTCCTCTTTTCAATCTCACTGCAGCAGTCTGCCAGTGTGACTAAGGATAGCAGTGGATCTCTTCTGCTCATCATACTCAGCTTCCAGTGCAACTGAGGATGTCACTGCACCTGTCTGACCTTCTCACCAACACTCCACCCACCTCTCACAGTTTTATTACCCATCTTGAGACATATGTTTTAAGAGCCCTCACCAGATATGTATATACCTCACACACTCTACTTATACTCCCCACTTAGCCATTTGGTACAGAAGTCAATTATTTGTCCTTACCATTCATTGATCTTTTGCTATCCATCTTGCCATCACCCCTATCCTATCTAATGTTATTACATTGATAAAATCCACCCGCTTTTACCACTACTGTGAACTCTGTTAAGTGTTGGACCTGGTCTGTTTAATCTTCTCAAAGACATGACAACCTCCCTAGTACTGGTGTCACAAAAAAAAAAAAAAAAAAAAAAGCACCCAGTACTCTGTAAAGATGTTGGTGTTGGCATCCAACCATAAAAACTGAATCAAAAATTAAACTTACAAGTGAGATGCAGTGTTCAGACTCATCTAGAAGTGCAATAATGACTATCTAACCCATGCCAGCATAGAAAGCAGAAGTTTTATTATAATGATAATAAAACTAAGCATTAAAATATTTCAATTATCATATCCCTAAGTATATTTCCAATTACTGTATTTATTCTGGACATGCTATTATACAGAACTGCAAGTAAATAACACCATTAGTTTAGCCGCTGTTTACAACCAACTATAAAAAAAAAAAAGGGAAATACAAACTCACTTACACACACACAGGTATATATATGTATGTGTGTGTGACCTTGGGCAAGTATCTTCCACTTTAGCTTCAGGTCAACCAAAGCCTTGTGAGTGGAAATGGTAGATGGAAACTGAAAGAAGCTTGTTATATATATCTATATATATTTATGTGCATGTGTCTTTGTGTCTGTGTTTGTCCCCACACCATTGCTTGACAGATGATGTTGGTGTGTTTATGTCCCTGTGAGATGCAAAGGATACTGATAGAATAAGTACTAGGCTTACAAAGAATAAGTCCAGCATGGATGCAGTCAAATGACTGAAACAAATAAAAGAATAATACATATACACAGAAAGGGCTTCTTTCAGTTTCCATTTATCAAATCCACCCACAAGGCCTTGGTTGGCCCAGAGCTATAGTAAAAGACATTAGTCCAACATGTCATGCAGTGGGACAGAATTTGAAACTATGTTGTTTGGAGGTGAACCTCTAAACCACACAGTCATGCAATGTGCCTAAAAGTCATATAAATTGTATATATTAAATGATATATTGACTGAATAGTTATGGATAGAATACCTCTGTGGATATATGATATTACCTATCATAATATTGAATATTGAAACCAAAAATTTAAAGAAGTATATCTTCTAGCAACAGCATATTTTTCAGTCTCTCAATCTATCTACATCTCCCTTGTATGTGTGTGTGTGTGTGTGTATTGCCTTCGAAACGCGGAGTAGATGGAACAGGGACAACTGATGAAGGGGTATACTCTTTATGTTGCATGTCTCGTTTTTCTGTTTGTTTTTTTTTGTTGTTCAAAAAAAAAGTTTGTTTTTTGTTTTCATTTCTCATTGTGTTTAACGTTTTTTTTTATGTCCTGTACCCATATATGCATGTACGTATACATATAGATGTAGGTATGTACATATATGTATGGATATATGCATATATTTATATATTATTCATATTTTATATATATATATATATATATATATATATATATATTAAATCTCAAACAAATCACACTGTACTGTTGTCAAGGAGTGGGGAATATACACTGAATAACATAGTCTGATGTTCACTATTCCTGAAAACATAATGGAGGGTTACAGATAAATTTCCATACACTAAGAACAAATGATCTAGACACACCTGTGCAGGTGTGTCTAGATCAGCCAATGTCCTCAACACTCAGTTGCTCACTCCTCTCACATACACCCAATCTTTATAAGGTAACACAACATGCTGAATAATACCCGTTTCTATTCAGCTTTGATTGACCTTCTACTTTTCATACCATATCATTGCCATACGGTTTATACGCACTATTCTGAGCATGAAATGAGAAACATTTTGTTGCCAATAGTTCCCAAAATCTTCCCTTCCATTTTTCACATTTCAGTTACTATATTTTCATTATATCAACCTCCAACATTTTGATCAGTTCACAGACTTGATGTTTCAAAGGTACTTCTACTATGAAATACTTCTGTGCATCTGAAGCTTTGGTTGCTCTATTCAAGATTCCATGACAAATTTTGTATAACTCTTGCTTGCAGTGAATACAGTATAGTCTTATATATATCAACCAAAGCCACACTTCAAATAACACTGGATTTTGTGCTGTTACCAATGACAACATTGCTCTTTGCCATCACCCAATAAGGAGGCCATTACATGATTGCTCCACCTGCAAGAAATAGCAGCCAAATCTCCCTCAAATCACATCTTATAACAGGACAGGATACTTTAGATAATGGAATTCTACATAGACTTTAAGAGATAGGCAGATCATAACTGGTAAACCTTTGTTCATAGGTGTGCTTAATCAGGACTGAACAACACCAGTAACAACTGCTCACTCATACACTGGTCTTCAAACCATTGAAATTTCAGGCGATTTGGCCAAGTTTGAAATTGGCTCTATAGCTCTATGCACAACACTTCAAATATATTCGATCCTGAAGCTAGAAACTTAGTGAACCTCAATTTATCTGTACATTAAATTCTTTATTGACCTTGTTGCCAATCCTGATCCTGATTACAACACTCTTAAACATAAAAACCCATATACAACTAATTTTCTCAGTAGCTACTAGGTGACACAGTGTGAACCCTTTCAAAAGATTTTCTCTATATTGTTCTTGCATACTAACACCACACATATCCAGTAGAGCATGCTTGTTTCGTCCCTCTCCAGCCATTGCATTCAGTGATCATATCTCAATATCTTGCAGCAGTTCATTTCACATACAAGCAACACACTATTTACCTTTTACTTGAAGAGAGAACCCTTTAGTTGCCAGCAGAGGTAAAACCCTGAATGTTTTCTACCTGATCCTTATTCTAGCTTCTTTGCTTTAGAGCACACTTCTCCATAGCTGATTAAACTGTCTAGGTTACAGGAACTATCATCAACTTCTTTAGAGCATTCCAAACAACTAAACAGAAGTTATTTTACTAGCATTCTGACTCTTAATTGCTCTTGTACTTGTCACATACAAAGCCTTCATTGTCAGCCAGCCTGTGAACCCAGTACACTTCTTGTGCATACATAGTTCATACAGTGTACACCAGATGGAGTGCATATTTATTTCATATCACAATTGGTGAATACCATTCTAGGTTACAGGTTTAAATAGCCCAATCACTAGTTCACTGCGGCAAAGTGACAAGTGTGTAACTTGATAGTGAATAAAATACCTCAAAAGACTTCACTCATAAAGGAAAATTTGATCGTTTTCTCACCATTTTATATAAGTGACACACATACACACACTATTTAAGTGCTATATTTTTATAGCTTTAACTACTTTGAATTCTACCATTAAAAACAAATCATTTTACACTTCTCAAGGTTTGTAAATTTTTATCACACACACACATACATTAATTATTAGCGATGGAAGCAATATTAATACCAAAAGGTAACTTTTACACTCAACTTAACATGAATGTCTTATTAGAAGACCAAATACTGCATTATTAGCCTTGAGAGATCCTCTCATATAGGTGCTTGGTGCATAAAAGTGCACAAGGGTCGACTGTCATGGGTGCTGGAATTCCTATATCACATGATGATTTCATTCTACTGGAAATCATCAGTGAGAAGTATCCGGTTACGGCATGCCAGTCAAATCTTGCTGCGATGATATACAGAATATCAGCATCTTTTCAGACACTGATGATGCATATAGGCAGCAGGCTTGTGTGGTAAGTAGCTTGCTTACCAACCACATGGATCCATGTTCAGTCCCACTGCGTGGCTCCTTGGGCAAGTGTCTTCTACTATAGCCTCGGGCCGACCAAAGCCTTGTGAGTGGATTTGGTAGACGGAAACTGAAAGAAGCCCGTCGTATATATATATATATATATATATATATATATATATATGTATATATATGTATGTATGTGTGTGTCCCCCCACCATCGCTTGACAACTGATGCTGGTGTGTTTATGTCCCCTAACATAGCGGTTTGGCAAAAAGAGACCGATAGAATAAGTACTGGGGCGATTTGCTCGACTAAAGGCAGTACTCCAGCATGGCTACAGTCAAATGACTGAAACAAGTAAAAGAGTATTAGCGATGGAAGCAGTATTAATACCAAAAGGTAATCTTTATAGTCCAACTTGACATAAATGTTTTGTTAGAAGCCCAAATACTGCATTATCAACATTCAGAGATCCTTTTATATAGGTACTTGGTGCTTAAAAGCACACACAGATTGTAGCAGACAAGAAACGGTTCTCATGGGTGCTGGAATTCCCATATCATGTGATTTCATTCTATTGGAAATTGTCAGTGGGAAGTGTCCAATCACTGCATGTCAGTCAAATGTTGCTGCTATGATATACAGAATACCAACACCTTTTCAGACACTGAAAGGTAAGTACACTGCTATTCCAGACGCAATTCTCTTCACTGATATTTTGATTCATACAAATTCTTTGAAATCTGCAACATTTCCTAACTCTTATTATCATGGAAGAGGATCTTAGCAAGCATCTTATTCTCACCCCTATTTTTGGCTAAATAAACTGGACATCTTGCCCTCCGATATAACTTTCAAGTACTCTTTCTTCCACTTATATGTGTATATAATTGCAAACACTTAATTTTGAATATTTCAATATAAACTCATGACTCTGGCTCCTTGACATTTTACTAAATTGATATAGCTACAATGTCACAGAGTACTCATGCAATTTTTCTTTCTCTTCATTTTCATTTGTTTAACAAGCATTCCTGATATGCACACATGAACATACACAGATCTTCAAAAACAGAGGCATCAGTCATAATGTCAACAGGGAATGTCAATATCACCACTGCTTCACTCAAGTGGCAATAAGTATAGAAGATAAGCATTCACACACACACCTTTGCTTTACCATGCCGGCAAAGGTTCGACAAATATGTTATAGAGGTATTGTTTTACAGCTTGATGCTCATCCAGACTCTAACCTTTAACTGTTTTTCACATAGCTTCAAAGGTACAAAGTGAGTGGACTAGTTAATGACACAAGACATGCCAATAAAAACACCACTTGGACATTTGTAACTTTCATATAAGTGAGTGAAAACAAACACAAAGGCACACACATCTGGCTTCTTTTCAGTTTCTTATTTCTTTATTGCCCACAAGGGGCTAAACATAGAGGGGACAAATTAGGACAGACAAAGGGATTAAGTCGATTACATCGACCCCAGTGCATAACTGGTACTTAATTTATCGACTCTGAAAGGATGAAAGGCAAAGTCAACCTCGGCGGATTTTGAACTCAGAACGTAACGGCAGATGAAATACCGTTAAGCATTTCGCCCAGCGCGCTAACATTTCTGCCAGCTCGCCCCTTTTCGGGACTACTTTATTTGAATTTTTACTATCAGGTAACTAATTTCATGTTCTTACATAACTGACTTCACAATTTAGATATTCGTAACTTATTGGGAATTCCTTAAAACAAGATCCTGTGTAAGACAGTTCGGTATTCTCTGTAAATGCAATAAAACTGATTTAAGGGCTACATACTTTGTATTGTTAGTATTGGGGTAGTGAAACAATTATGAGAATGGAACTAAGGGATAAGCTCCGCTTTCCCGGGAATTACGGGGTACGTCAGCTAGTATATACATATATACATGGGCTTCTTTCAGTTTCTGTTTACCAAATCCACTCACAAGGCTTCAGTCAGCCCAAGGCTATAATAGAAGACACTTGCCCAAGGAGCCACACAGTGGGACTGAACCCGGAACCATGTGGTTGGTAAGCAAGCTACTTGCCACACAGCCACTCCTGTCTAACAGCACGCATTTAATAAATATATCTTGAATAGTACCAAGCACTCAAAGGCAACATTAGAATTTATGAAGAAATCAGGTATGATGTTGACTTAACTTAGCCAAGTAAAAGTTCTCAGTTTACTGCATATACATATATCAGAAGATCTTGTACCATTGCATGACAGTGACGGTGCACAACAATCAAATAGTTTAGTTGACAGAGAATGAAATGAGGTTATATTTGGTACAATTGATGTAAGCATATTAAGACTACTTTTCTTCTTCAGTTTCTTTTTTCAAAAGCACCCCTGACATCATGGATAAGAAATGTCATGACAAAAACCAGTGTTGGTTATAATTTCTATAGAATATCTGTAGACATAACCTAAACAAGTGATGCATAATGCACTGCTAACACAGTAGTACATGGGTACTGACTTATAAAAACATGTAATATACTTTATAGTATATTATGGTTGCATAACAAAATACCTTGTTCCTACAAGTCACACATGAAAGAATACTGGAATAAATATAATTTAGCTGATGGTGGATTACACTTATAATTTGGAGAAATGTTTTTATTGATAAGTCTGGAGAAAATAGTGTTGCAATTTTTAGGTAACTGTTATATTCCCAGAAGTATAAACAGAAATATCAAAAATTGCTATCTTGTAGTGATTAAAAATTGGTTTTATGATTGAAGATACCAATGATATGATTCAATCATAAAATAAACTTGAAAAACAACATTTTAATATAAATACATTAAAATTGGAATTTATAGGAATTTTAAGAACAGTGTAGACTTTAATAATTGCTTTCTTTTACTAAATGTTATATACTCATAACTAATTAATAACTTTATTACAACATAGATTTAAAAACAGAATGTAGTGAGAAGTGAACCCAAAACATTTGATTACAAAGCAAGCTTTATAGGCCATGCCTGTGCCAATAATTTTAATCTTTTAGAATTTAAATCAGCCATATCTGGCCAAAATATTCTGCTTGCTTTATGTTCAAACTGGCTGGATCTAACATCTCACACCTACCCTACAATGTCATTCTAAAACTAAACAATCACATCAAAACAATGGGAATAAAAAAGTTTAATGCAAAATTTATGCTTGTATACTCCCAAATTCAAGTTTTATTAACTCCATTTCTTAATTGTTACCTATGTTGCAGTTTGATTGATCTGTTCTTCTGGTGCCATATTCTTAAACTAGAATTCATCCTTGATGAACTAGAATTGATCCATACATCAATTTCTAAGCAGTAGTTCATCTGCTAGAAATAACAGTCAAGTCTCACTAAAATCAAACTATTTTAAACAAAATTAACAAAGAAAGACAATGCAATTCTATTTCACCCAACAAAAAGATACTATCAGTGGCTGGGTGTTAAACTTAATATTAACACCCGACCACCAAATCAAAAAAAAAAGTCTAATTGGGGTAAAAAAATGTGTATTAAACGAATATGAGAACCAAAATTTGCGACAATAAACCAATTACATGTTTGTCCCATTGTGAAGGATGCAAGCTGAATGGTATGATGGGCAATGCACAATAATAGGACGTGTTGGCGAAGAAACTCAAAAAAAGTTGCAGTGTTATTCTCGTGAAAACGGAGAATACTGTAAAAGGTTAAATCACAAGAAGTACAAGAGACCATCTTGTTGTAATACGTCTTGGAATAGAAACAACTTAAAGGAATGAAGCTATTTGAGCATGCCTATTGGTCAAGCAGCTGCAACATCAGTACGTTAAAACAAAAAAAGAAAAGAAGGGGAAAATTTTAATTTCTTGTTAGATAGAAGATCGCAAAAATTTTTTAATGTATTCTTGTATAAATTAGTTATCTAAAGTAATAAAAAAAAAAAAAAAAAGTATTTTTACTATCGGTGGCCGTGTGTTAAACTTAATATTAACCCAAAATGAGAGGACGAGATGGTCACAACTGAAACGTCTTTGATTATAAGCCTGTTTGATCAAGATTGATCTGGGCTAATAACGACATTTATCCAGAAGTTATTGAAGGAGCATCTACACGGTTGCTCAACCTGGTACAAACAGCAGCCAATTCTCTCTCACATTACACCTCAACGGATTAAAAAGGACAACGGAGATGTATAATCGTAGATATACAAAAAGGCAGCATGATTACAACAGGAATGGTTTTATTAAAGGTCTGCTTAATCAAAACTGAGCACTGTTAACTAAAGTAATTTGGACCAATGAAAGGAGCATCTATGTACTCGTTCAACCTGGTACAAATAACAACCAATTCTTCCTCCGCAAAATCACATAATACTAACTTACATGGATTAATAAATAAAAAGCCAGAGTGGTTGCGTCTATAAAGATTTTGATTAAAGGCCTTCTCGACAAGATCAACATTGGGTTAAATGACAAAAAACAAACAAACTAAGTGGTGTCCAGAAGGTAACTAGTCAAAGACTTAGGGACTGTGATGACGAGACAACTTACAAATAATTAGGTTTAATTAAACAGTCGCGCCAAGATGCTACAAATGAAAATCGTTATTGACTCAATTTTTGAATGCATTACAAACGTAATGTTAGCATGAAACAAATATCTTGGCACGAGTTCAATTCCTGATGCTCTCGAGTGAATACTAAGTACTCTCTTCAACACCTGACTGAACAGACAGTTGTCTCCAATAATAGATTCAAGCAGTTCTATGAATGGAAATAGTAAAACAACTCATTACATATATTTTACTAAATATATACAGTTTATTCGTTTATTTAACTATACAAATTTGGTGAAGCATTCGTCTGTAGGGAAAAAAATTGTATGGATTAGAAATATCTTTCAAACAGAAACTTCAGAATAATTTAGAACCGAAAGTTAGAAAAAGCGACAAAAAACTTAGAACTCGTTTGAAAAAGCAAGGAAGTTAGGATAATGTGTGCGCCGATTCAACAAAACCTATTATTATTTATCGTTTTCTCACTATTCCATGTATAATTTGTATAATTAAAACTGTAACAGTCTGAACTAAAAGCAGTACGTTTTCTTCAGACGCAAAAGAAATAAGACGTAATGGAGGAAGTTAGTAATGAGAAAATAAGCTCTATGATGTAACATCTTTCGACTTTTAGTATATAACAATAAGATAAATCAGTAGGCCTGTACTACTGAAAGAAAACCAATGTAGGAGTTTTTTTTTTCATTCTTAATTCTCTATTTATTTATTTATTTATTTATTCATTAAGTTTATTAGATAGATGCATCGGAAAAATCTACCTAGACGGAAGGTTTTCCATCGCGACTGGCAGCTTTATAGTTTATGAGAAAGACTATTTCTACCATTTCCTGTTATGCGTGGGAGTTACAACCTCGATTCATAAATATTTGTCTACAACAAAGTTGGCTTATATTATTACATTCATAACTAGCGTAGTAATATCATATATATATATATATATATATATATATATATATGCACATATGTGTAATTAGTGACTTAGTTACAATAGTAATTATAATAGGTTAACTTCGTCGTATAAATCGAATTCACACATAAAAGTAGAGACAAAAGCAGAGAGAGGTAGATAGAGAGATCAATGCAGACAAGTATGGATTCACAGACTAAAATATTCAACATATAAATAACTGCTGCTTAAATTCAAGAAAGTTTCTCTTGAATGATCGAAGTCATTCATCAGTTGAGCCAAAAAAAGCATAAAAATAGGAAGATAGTGAAATGTTCTGAACTTTTTCGTTAGCCAGTGCTCTGCGTTAAATTACTTTCTTATCTTAACATGGAACATTCCTTCAGTTTTTCCAAAATGTTGCGTTCTTTCGATGAATTGTTCCAACTAACGGGTACTACTAAAGCAGCGCGGACCCGAACGCGCAGTCGCGCGTCCGCGCTAGCTAGTCTTGAGTGGTCGATCCTAACCCTAACCCGCGTGTGCAAATGAATACGTGTTTAGGGTTAGGGTCTAGCGCGGACGCGCGACTGCGCGTTCGGGTCCGCGCTGCTTTAGTAGTACCCAACTAACGGAGGTGTTCGGAATAATTAAGTAATTCGTTATTAATTCTTAAAAAGGAAAAGATTCCGATATTGGATATTCATTAAATATAATCATAACATTAACTGTACGTATTTCGGATAATATGAAATGCAATAAGGTAACGGATAAATTTAGAACTTGAAAACTTTGCCATAATAGTTTTTTTGCCAGTCACTGACGGGAATATTAATTCAATAAAATTTAAAGTCTTAGAACCAGCTACCTATCTATAAATGTATGCACACACACACTATATATATATTAATAAATAGAGCACAAGTGCACATACGTGTGTGTGTGTATATATATATATATATGCAAAAATATAGAAAGTATATTTCATCAGAAAACCCTAAACCACCATCGTAAATAGACTAGAGGTTATTGTAGCTTCAAAACTGCATATGTGTGTGTGTGTGTATATATATATATATATATATATGCACACACACACATAATGTATATATGGGTGCGTGTGAAATTACAATTAAACAAAATGTCTCACTGAATGTTAAGATAAATTGATTTAATTGCATTCCCCTTTACTAGTTCTCAGTTAGTGGCTGAAATAACCTGTTGAGGTTTATTTAATCATTCTAGAATCTGAAGGTTTTTTTTTTCCACGAAGCCCCCCCCCCCCCCGACTCACCCATCATCTATACACACACACGCATATATATATATATATATATATATATATACTGATGGGCCGAATATTATTATATTTTAATTCTCTGTATAGACTATTTTTTTGATTTAATGTCAAATATATTCATAGTTACAAGAAAATCTTTCTGATCGGCTTTTCTAAACAACTGTGGATGCATGCAAGAATGCACGCACACATGAATGTGCTTTGAACGTAACTTAAAAATACGAGATTTTGATATTTAACATGCTACACAAACAAAAAATCGGGGATAATGCAGAATCGCATTAGCCCACCCCCAATCATTCTAGAAACTAAGAACTGCAACTAATAAATAAATAAATAAAATAACAAAAAAAAAAAAAAAAAACGAGGCAAGCCAACAACAAATCATCATAAACTTAGCATCAACTTCGAAAAGTTTACTATATATAACTATTTAGTTATATATATATATATATATATATAATGTGTGTGATGAATTCCGATTACAAAATAATTCTTTTCTTAGTCAAATGATATATATATATATATATGCACATTTGAGTAATTGTATTCACATGGAAGATGGTGTGAACTTTGTTAATATTTCTTTCGTTAATTTTAAAGGCTTTGCTTCTTACCTGTTCCAGCAGCATTCACCCTTTCCACAGCTACCTGAGTCCAGGAACCTGGTGCTGCTCCACAGTCTATAACCACAGAACCCGGACGAAGAAGACCGAATCGATCGTCTATTTCTACTAACTTAAAGGCACTTCGACATCTATAACTCTCCTCCCGAGCCCGTTTCACATAAGGGTCCCGCAACTGGCGTGTGATCCATTTTTGTGAACTGGTTGATTTTCCCTTTAGATTATGCGGTCGACTGTGCTTCCGCAACTTAGAAGACGATGAGAAGTATCGCTTCAGACATTTCCAAAATTTCAGCGACATTTCTGAAGCGCAATCATCTGGGATGAGATAAAGCGAAGAGCGGCTGTAGATAGATAGATACAGAGAGAGAGAGAGAGAGAGTTATTTTTGCTGGAGGTGGAAAACAACAACAACAACAACAAACGGTGTATTTAAAACTAAGTTCCCGATGACTAATCTAACTGGAATGTGAAATTTACATGCACAGAATATCAGAAAGATAATACTTTAAGCTTGAACTTACATATCGATAGCATGAAAAATAATATATTATTAATATTTTTCAGATAAAAATTAAAAATCAATAAATTCTTGTTTAATAGCAACTTTTCTTTATTTACGTTTTATATCAATTTCTTCGTTCTTGCTACGTTTGTTCTGGATACTTGTTAACGAGGTCACGAGAGTTATCTAACCCTGGTTATATATCCGTGAATCTCCGAGTATGAGTGTTACCCCTTTAACCTCTGTAAACTACTTATTGCCATGAAAATAAAACCTGTCTTTGTTTATGATATAATTTACCGAAAAAAATACTCTCAATATATGGTATATATCAATGATGTAAAAATAATTTTTTTCGGGTAGTTCAAACTTTGAAGTTGCTTTGCTGTAACTTTGACTTTGGGAACAGATCTGAAGGCGTCTTTCAGTCCGCGTGGTGTACGAAGGTGGAATTCTGACACAATTTAATTTGATTTACAAAAAACGTTCTGTAAACCGTAACGAGCGATTTTATAAGAATACTGATATTGACATCTCTCTTTTTTTTTTTCGATTATTTATACTTAACATAATAACCTCATGTGTTGACGATGAAAAGTATATTTAGGACCATTTCTCGTGTCAGTAGTAGACAAATAACTGGGACCAGTACTCCTAGTAGCATGTTTATTAAAACAAAATACATATTTATTTTATCAACAAAGATACCTAAATCAAATGTTTATAACCAGCTACGCTATCTTTGTTCTACTGAACATAAATGCACGACAGGTAAGATTTTTAAATCATTTTGGCAGACACGTCTAATTCATTGAACTCAGCATTTTTTTTTGTCCTCAACATATTTAAATTAGTTTATGTAAGCGAGTGGAATCAATTGAATCGTCTACAATCTTATCTTTGAATCTATAAATGTTATATTTTGAGATGATCATTTAAAGGTTTCTTGGATTTGGCACTCAATACTTCAATTTTGTATTTGGCATCAACAAATCTTAAAAGTGCATCTGGGACTAGTCAGCACTGTAGCATCTATGTAGGTGTTCAATTTCTTAGAAATTGCAGCCAAATCTGCCTCACTCATATCGTAAAAAAATAAATAAAAAGAATACTGCATTAGATAATGGACAATAGAGGAGATTAGCATACCGAGTTAATACTTTCATTACTCAAGTGCAGATAATAAAAAAAATGAATATTTTATACAGTGGACGTAAACAATTTAAAGAAGTAAGCACTCTATAATGGAAGTATTGAAAGAAGAAAGCATTCTATAATGAAAGTATAAAGACAAAAACTTCCGGTCAATATAAAAGCTTTCACTTGGGAACAAAAAAAATAATAAACCAGCCTGGTGGGTACAAACAAGTGTGTGAAAAACGAATATGGAAAAAAAAAAAAAATGCGCGTTGACGACCGTGGGGGTGGGAGGGGACTTACGGAAAATTCACAAAATCCGATTTTTCCGTCATAAATTCGGGTAAAATGGATATATATTGATTTTTTTTAACGGAATCCCACGTTTTTGGTTATGGAGCATCCGATTCTGAAAAATAAAATTTTTTAAAATCACATTTTCAAAATTTCATTATGTTATCGCAGGTTTGTGAGATTTGGCTGTTATTTCTAGCATGCATGTGGATAGCCTACTTGAAGGCCTGATGGTATATATATATATATTTTTTTCTTGTTGAAAAATTGAAATTGTACTAACAAATTTTTTTCAGAATCGTAAATCCTCGTATTTTTCTACGTATTTCGCAAAAAAAAAAAAAGTTTAAAAAAAGAAAGTTTTATATATATATATATATATATATATATATATATATATATATCATCATCATCATCATCGTTTAACGTCCGCTTTCCATGCTAGCATGGGTTGGACGATTTGACTGAGGACTGGTGAACCAGATGGCTACACCAGGCTCCAATCTGATTTGGCAGAGTTTCTACAGCTGGATGCCCTTCCTAACGCCAACCACTCCGAGAGTGTAGTGGGTGCTTTTACGTGCCACCGGCACGAAGGCCAGTCAGGTGGTACTGGCAACGGCCATGCTCAAAATGGTGTATTTTACGTGCCACCTGCACAGGAGCCTGTCTAGCGGCACTGGCAACGATCTCGCTCATATATATATTTTGAAAAATTGAAATTTTACAAGCCAAATTTATTTCAGAATCTTATTTCTTATTTGTCTACGTATTTCTTATTTTTCTACGTATTTCGCAAAAAAAAAAAAAAAAAAAAAAATCCGGGATGGGGTGGTCATTGAAATTTTGAAAATGCGATTTTTTGAAAAAAATTTATTTTCAAAATCGGATGCTCCATAACCCAAAACGTGAGATTCCGTAACAAAAAAAATCAATACATATCCATTTTACCTGAAGTTATGACGGAAAAATCGGATCTAAGAACAGCATACTTAGTTGGAAAACACGTCTTTTCTGTAGCAACCAGCATT
>NC_142930.1:139527849-139577849 GCF_046866305.1 Octopus bimaculoides
TAGTAACTAAGGAGCTGAGACGTCTTAATGTTGCTGAAACAAGATGTTCAGGTGAAGATCATCTTGTTGAAAGAGCAACCGGCTTCACAGTGTTCTGGGTTGGGAGGCCAAAGGGAGAGAAAGGGGAGGGTGGTGTTGGGTTTGCAATTAGAAGTAATTTACTGAAAGACCTAGAACAACCACAAAGTATAAATGACTGCATGATGAAACTCCGGATCCCTCTCTCTTGTGGACGCTTTGTGACTGTTTTCTCCATCTATGCTCCCACACTCTCAGCAAATGAAGAAAATATCCATGCATTCTATGAGGAACTTAGAAGTAGTATCCTCTCAGTCCCTCTGAATGAGAAGTTGGTTGTGCTTGGCGACTTCAATGCACGTGTTGGCAGGGACAATAGTGCTTGGAATGTACTTGGGCGGTATGGAATAGGTAAGGTGAACAAAAATAGTTTACACCTGCTACAAATGTGCTCTGAACTAGGGTTGGCTGTTGGGAACACATTTTTTCACCATAAGCTAAAACATAAAGTCACCTGGATTCATCCAAGATCAAAGCAAGGTCACATGATTGACCTTGTATTAACTCGGAAATCTGACCTACAGGATTTGTGTAGTCTCAGAGTATTGCGAGGAGCTGATTGTGATACTGATCACAAAATGGTTAGGGCTAAGTTCAAATTCAGGGTTCGTACAAGAAAGCGCAGTGCAGGTGTGCGAGTCCCCCCCAAAATTGATGTAGGACAACTTAAACAGCCACAGGTCTCACAGCTATTTTGGGATAGATGCAGTAATATTTATTTTGAAGGTTCATGACAATCTTTTCGAGAAGGATTATATAAGGCTGGAGTGGATGTGCTGGGTTTTAAGAGGAGACAACATAGAGATTGGTTTGACTCCAATGATGCAATGGTAAATTAGCTACTGGCAACAAAGAGGTCTACTTATGAAAAATTTCTTAACCCAAACATTAAGGGCAAAGAAAAACTAGAAAAGGTATACAGAGCGCAGAAAGCAGAACTGCAAAAGGAATTAAGGAGGCTCAAAGATACCTGGTGGAGTAATTTGTCTGAGGAAATACAGGCATCTTATGAAAGGAAAGACATTAAAAACTTGTACGGCTTATTGCGACAAGCTTTTGGACCGCAGTCCTCAACGTATGTTCCCTTGAAATCAAAAGACGGAAATGAGGTTATTAAGGATCCTCCTGGAATAATGAGCAGATGGAGGGAGCATTTTGTGGAACTTTTCCATAATCCATCTGTAGTGAACATGGATGTCATAAATAATATCCCCCAAAGAGTGATAATGCAACACATGGACGATGCGCCTTCCATTGAAGAAGTAAAACTGGCAATACGGAAACTGAGATCCAACAAAGCTCCTGGGCTGGATGGTATTCCAGCTGAAATTCTGAAAGCAGGTGGGGATCACATCTCCTCCGAAATTCATAGCCTGTTGTGTCAAGTTTGGACTGAGTCCTCTGTGCCACAGGAATGGATAAACGGCATTCTAATCCCTATATACAAAAGTAAGGGACCCAAATCAGTGTGTGGTAATTCCAGAGGAATAACTCTCCTGGCACATACTGGGAAGATACTTTCGAGGATCATGTTAGAACGTCTCGTGGAGAATGTGTGTCCACATGTGATTCCTGAGGAACAGTGTGGTTTCAGACCCGAGCGGGGAACAATGGATATGATATTCTCTGCAAGGCAGGTTCAGGAGAAATGTTTAGAGGAACAAATGCCACTATACCAGGTTTTTATAGATCTAACTAAGGCATTTGACACAGTAAACAGGGACGCACTGTGGATTGTTTTGTGCAAACTTGGTTGCCCGACACATTTTGTGAGCCTCTTCGAGAAATTGCACAGCAACATGAAAGCTCAGGTAGTTTTTAATGGTAATCTATCTGATGAATTTTCAGTGGACAACGGTGTAAAACAGGGAGATATTCCTGCCCCTACACTTTTCTCTATATATTTTGCCACATTGCTTTGGTATGCATTTGAGGATTGTAACAGGGGAATTGGAATCAGATTCTGGACATCTGGTAGCATATTTAATCTGACCAGGTTTAACTGTAAGGCAAAGGTTTTCAGAGTACTTGTCAGAGAATTGCTTTATGCTGATGATGCTGACTTGCTGGCACACACAGAGGAAGATATGCAACATTTAATGGATAGATTTTCCACTGCATGTACATATTTTGGACTCACAGTAAGTCTGAGAAAAACCAAGGTAATGTTTACCCCCACACCTGGACAAATATATACTGAACCAAACATCTTTGTGAACGGAACAAGATTAGAAGTCATTGACACCTTTGTTTATCTTGGAACCACACTGTCAAGAGATGGTGGTCTTGGTGCAGAAATATACTATCGAATAGCGAAGGGAAGTGCTGCATTTGGAAAGCTTGAAAAGCGAGTATGGGCTGATAGAGATATCTCCCTGCAGACACAAATCAGCATCTACAAAGCGTGTGTATTGACTGCACTTCTTTATTCAGGCGAAACATGGACCACTTACAAGCGTCATGTAAAGATGCTAGAAAGGTTTCATCAAAAGTGTCTAAGACGCATCCTAGGAGTAAAATGGAAGAGTTTCGTAGCAGATACAGAGGTTCTGTGCAGGGCGCACTGTAGCTCAATTGAAAAACATATTATCCTGGCCCAAATGAGATGGACTGGGCATGTAATTAGAATGAAGGATGATCGTTTGCCGAAGCGCTTATTTTATGGTGAGCTCAGCTCTGGTAAGCAACCGTGGCAGAAACCGAGAAAGAGGTATAAAGATTGCATTAAACAAAGCCTAAAAAAACTAGATATGTATGAAAGTGATTGGTAAGGAGATGTTCTGGATCGAAGCAAGTGGAGAGCTGTTGTCAGGACGAGCTGTGATGTCTGGGAGGAAAAGATGTTTCAGCAACTTGAGCTTAAGCGGGCCTGTCGAAAGGGAAAAATTGTAAACAATGGAGAGTATAGGATGTGTATTGTGTGTGATCGCGTTCTTCTGTCAAAAGCAGGATATGTGAATCACATGAAAACACGAGGGTAGAAATTCCAGACACCCTAAATACCAACCGCCTTCTGCGACCTGTGGCATATGTCACAAGGTTTGTAAAACAATACCCGGACTTAAGAGACATATGCTGGTTCACAGAAGCATTTCCTTAGAATCAGATACCAGCGGGCAAGGATCGAGAGGCCTGAACATTTGTCATTTGTGCTGTAGACCTTGTCGCTCAGCAGCCAGACTTCAAAGTCACTTGAGGGCTCACCAACGGAGTGATTGTACTGCGTGATGATATGTGTGGATTGTTGATGGGATGGCTATTGTCTGTCAAGATGGAGCAGTCGTCATATATATGTATGTATATATATATATATATATATATATATATAATTTTTATATATAATATATATAATATGTTTTCTTTTGGTTTTTTGTTCTAATGAAAATCATTCCTGATGACGTGTAAGACAACTAATATATTTAACTTATTTTAATGGTTAAATATAGTTATACACAGAAATGTTTACATTGAATGAAGGCATGGATATATAAACTCTGGTGTTAAATCTCTCTTTTTTAAATGTATAAATTTGAAACTTTGGATATATATATATGTATGTATATATATAAGAAGCATATAGCTATATCCATCTGTATGTATGTGTATATATATATATATATATATATATATATATATGTATATATATATATATATATATATAAGAAGCATATATCTATATCCATCTGTCTGTATGTATATATATATATATATATATATATATATATATATATATATATGATGGATTCTTTCAAACTGTTTAATAACCTACAAATGATCATATTAGAATTATCTCCCTTGCTTGTTTGTTTTTTTTTAATGATTTTAAACTTCTACTAGAAGTGATTTTGACTACTGATTGCTAGGATGATCTCAGGTAATTGAAGTTTGTCAACTCACTGCATTACTAATGTGACAAATCCTACTGGTTACAGCTTGATAATTATTAAATTGTTTAGTCACTTAACAATCTAAGTACAAATCTTGTCAAGCTTGACTTAGCTTTTCCTGTCATTTTCGTGTGTTAGTGAAGAGAAGTACTAAAGTTTAGACTAATTAATTATCTGGTCAGGAGTACTACTCAACAGTGTCAACAATCAAGATCAAAAGAAAACCAAACTCTCTGTTAAACTGTATACCCTGGTACCAGTAAAGGATCTTCCCTGTGGTAACTCGATTTGCTAGAAATAACAGCTAAATGTCCCTCAAATTACACTTTTGCCATTTGAAGGAGATGACAAAGACTCAAGATATCTGGTGCCTTGCTGTATTCAAGAAGACCCATCCTTCACAGTAGAAGTGTTAAGGCCACTCTCTCTGATGAAGAGGATCAGCCTGCAAGGGCGCTGTACTGATGCAGTGTAAAAAGCATTTGTGCTGGCTCTGTGTATAAGCGCTCATGTGGGTGCCACATTAAAAGCACCCAGCACACACTGTAAAGTGGTTGGCATTGGGCAGGGAATTCAGCTGTAAAAACCAAGCCAAATCAGATTGGAACCTGGTGCAGCTCTCAAGCTTGCTGGTTTTGGTCAAACCTTCCAACCCATGCCAGCATGGAAAATGGATGTTAAAGGATGATGATCTTGAAAAGTTAAATGACTTGGACAGTGTAGTCATAAATATATGAAAAAATTGGATGGAGTAGTCACAGTTGTACTGTCTTTAATTATAGATCTGTTAGATCAGGGCAGATATGAGGGCTAAACACTCCACCACCACCAACAGCAACAAAAACAGGAATACTCTCAGAAAGAACTGTGAGTTTGGTAGAAATAATTATCATCACAATTTAATATCTATTTCTATGCTGGCATGGGTTATTTGGTTTGACAGGAGCTAACAAGCCATAGGACCCAACCAAACTCTGCTATCTTCCTTGGCTTTGTTTCTAAACGTGGATGCCCTTCCTAATGCCAGCAACCTTGCAGAGTGCTTTTTATGCAGCACTGGTGCTGTATTTAGTTTTATCTCTTGAAGTGGTTGCATTTGTTTTTGATCTCTCAGAAATACACAAAAGACTTCTTTTATCAGTATGGTAGTCGCCTTGAGATGCCACATTTTTTCAATTAGTAATTTCACTTAGCATTCTTTCTATTAGCAAGCCTTTATATTTACTGATCTTGTCAAATTCTTTCGCCGCTATATTGTGATCGCAAGGAACACTCATGTCAATTAATAAACACACCTTTTTTGTCTGATCTTTTATAATAATATCCAGTTTATTAGTTTTTATAGTTTTGTCGGTATGTACGGGGAAGTCCCAGAGAATCAACACATTTTCTCCCTCAGTTACAGCATCAGGATGGTGTTTATACCATTTGTCAGCGGTTTAGACTTTATAATGCCAACATATTGTCCAGTGTAAATACTAGCCAACTCTGTCATGTCTTGCTTTATATTCTACAGGTGCTAAGACTATTATTATTATTATTATTATTATTATTATAGTAAGGTAACAAGCTGGCAGAATCATTAGCACACTGGGCGAAATGCTTCGCAGCATTTCGTCCGTTTTTACGTTCTGAGTTCAAATTCAGCCAAAGTTGACTTTGCCTTTCATCCTTTTGGGGTCAGTGAAATAAGTACCAGTTGAACACTGGGGTTGATGATGTCGACTTATTCCCGACCCCAAAATTGCTGGCCTTGTGCCAAAATTTGAAATCATCATTGTTATTATTATTATTATTATTATTATTATTATTATTATTTTATATTTGACTTTTGTTTTGCATTTGTACAAGTTGGATCCAAGTCTCACCCAGAGACCTCAAGAGACAACAAGTTAGAAGTTCATGTAGGTGTTATGCCTAGGGTACCATATATTTGGATTTGTACAGTTTTGTTCTAGTGAATGTTTAAGAAACCATAAGAAAATTATGTGTTTGTTTTAAAATTTGAGATCACATAGACAGTATTTTACGTAGGATATGGGCAGTTCCCATGAGCACTATCTTTTGAACTTCAGCCATTTTGGTGTTTCCTGGTATCTGAGCTAGGTAGTAATCAGCCCGTTTCGCTGTCATTCCCAGGGCACCTATGACAATAGGTATTGTTTTCGTCTTCAGATTCCACATTTTGCTAATTTCTATTTCAAGATCTTTATATTTGCTCAATTTTTGGTAGGTCTTGACAGATACGTTTATATCGATTGGGACAGTCATATCAATGAGGAGGCATGATTTTTGTCTGAAGTCTTTCAGTATGATGTCTGGCCTATTTGCATCTATCTTTCTGTCAGTTTGAATGGTGAAGTTCTAGAGGAGTGCGATGTGATCATTTTCTTCTTCTTCTTATTGTTATTATTATTATTAACTCTGTACTATGTCAAAAAAAAAAAATGTTCATCTTTCTTTTTCTCAGTTGTCCTGATAACCACCGCAGTGTTCAAACCAGAAGCTGACCGTTGGTTTAAGAGAGGTTTAACCTGTAGTTCATTACTCAGTATTTCTCTTCACCCTCCTATTGTCTCATTCTGTTTACATAAACACAGGTAAGTGCCCTTCTTGCTCATTTCTCTCGATATCTTTTTAGTGCTCTCATCATTTTCTTTCCCCAACCAGTCTTGGAAGCCTTGCTAAAAAGTCATGGTGCTTCATGCTTTTCTTCCTTTAACTATAGGCGCAGGAGTGGCTGTGTGGTAAGTAGCTTGCTTACGAACCACATAGTACCGGGTTCAGTCCCACTGCGTGGCACCTTCGGCAAGTGTCTTCTACTATTGCCTCGGGCCGACCAAAGCCTTGTGAGTGTATGTGTATTTGCATGTGTGTGTATGAGTATATGTGTTCATTTTATTTAAATTATTCTAATGAAATTTTGATGATACATTTTTCTTCTAATTTCAGTCAAATATCGAAACTTCTTCGTCAAAGTCAACAGTTTGCTGTCAATTTTATAGGAGAACATGAGGTTAGATAAATGATACCTACTGACTTTAAAATCTTTATTGAAAAATGCATCTTTTTATAGTTTTATGAGTGGCACATAGTCCCCATTAAGTCAAGGAGGGCAGTAAGTTCAAATAAGAACTGTGACAAGTTGTTCAACCCATGCCAACATGGAAAATCATTATCATCATCATCATCGTCTTCATTTCAGTGTCCACTTTTCTATACTTGCATCGGCCTGATGAAGTTTTTTGAGGCAGAGTTTCTCTGACTGGGTACCCTTCCTGTCCCCAACCCTGACCTGTTTCCAAGCAAGATAATATTTCCCCCTGGCCAGACATGTTCTTGCTGAACATTAGGAATTAATGACACTGCTTGTATCACTGTGAAACTCATTTATGACCATCATGAGATGTCAAGACAAGGAGATACAAACATATACACAAACACACTCAGGTACATACATACATGAACACACATGCGCATGCACACACCCACACACATATCTATGCCTCTATGCCAGCATGGAAAATGCGTTGATGATGATAAAGTGGCTGGTGTTTGGAAGGGCATCTAGCCATAAAAACCATGCCAAATTTGATCTCAGTCCACTCTGTTGGGTGGTTTTAGGAAGAGCATCCAGCTGTGAAAACTGTGCCAAAACAAACAAGTGCAGACTTCTGCCTGGCTGGCTCCTGTCAAACCGTCCCAAACATGACAGCATGGAAGGCAGATGATGATGTTGAGGTACAAGTGTGGTTGTATAGTTAAGAAATTTGCTTCCTAGCCACATGCTTACGGGTTCAGTCCCACTGTGTCCACCTGTGTCCAAGGAAAACCGTTTACATAAAAAAAAAACGCGTTACCATCAAATTTGTGTTTTTTTTTCTAATGTATTTTATACAGCAATTATAATAAACCTGACTAAGCATTCATTTTGCTCAGTGCATATTACACAAAAGAGGTATTTTTTCTAGGATTTCAACATTATTTAGAAGTACTTATTGTATACAAATGACTATGGTATATCTTAATTTCTTTTACAGGTGAAATGTGCAGATATTTTTTCCACTCCACCACAACAAGATGAAGATCAGTTTTCAGGCGTGTCACACTATCTCACTAAGGAAGTAACTATCATTATATATATATATATATATTTTTTTAAAGTGTTCTGTCAAGCAATAAGGTTAATTACTCAGAGGCACCATTGTAAGAAAAAACAATAGTTAAATCAGTGTTAATTAGTGTAATGATCATCGAAGAGCTAATTGAAAATAATTATGCAGTACATAGGCACTGGCATGGCTTGCTTCTCGACCACATGATTCTGTGTTTAGTAACATTGTGTGGCACCTTGGGCAAGTGTCTTCTATTCTAGCTTCGGGCTGATCAGAACTTTGTGAGTGGATTTGGTAGATGGAAGCTGAAAGAAGCCCATCATATATATATCATCATCATCGTTGTCGTTTAACATCTGCTTTCCATGCTGGATGGTTTGACTGAGGACTGGTGAGCCAGAAGGCTGCACCAGGCTCAATCTGGTCTGGCAAAGTTTCTACAGCTGGACGCCCTTCCTTACACCATAAATATATATATATATCATCATCATCATCATCATCGTTTAACGTCCGCTTTCCATGCTAGCATGGGTTGGACGATTTGACTGAGGACTGGTGAAACCGGATGGCAACACCAGGCTCCAGTCTGATTTGGCAGAGTTTCTACAGCTGGATGCCCTTCCTAACGCCAACCACTCAGAGAGTGTAGTGGGTGCTTTTACGTGTCACCCGCACGAAAACGGCCACGCTCGAAATGGTGTCTTTTATGTGCCACCCGCACAAGCCAGTCCAGGGGCACTGGCAACGATCTCGCTCGAAAATCCTACAGGAGCCAGTCAGGCGGTACTGGCAACGGCCACGCTCAAAATGGTGCATCTCATGTGCCACCCGCACAAGAACCAGTCCAGGGGCACTGGCAACGATCTTACTTGGCTTGCCGGGTCTTCTCACGCACAGCCCATTTCCAAAGGTCTCGGTCCGTAGTCATCGCCTCGGTGAGGCCCAATGTACGAAGGTCTTGCCTCACCACCTCAGCCCAGGTCTTCCTGGGCCTACCTCTTCCACGGGTTCCCTCAACTGTTAGGGTGTGGCACTTTTTCACGCAGCTATCCTCCTCCATTCTCACCACATGTCCATACCAGCGCAATCATCTCTCTTGCACGCCACAACTGATGCTTCTAATGTTCAGCTTTTCTCTCAAGATACTTACACTCTGACGGGTATTCACATTGACATTACACATCCAACGGAGCATACTGGCTTCATTCCTTGCGAGCTTACGTATGTCCTCAGCAGTTACAGCCCATGTTTCACTGCCATGTAGCATGGTTGTTCGTACGCATGCGTCATACAGTCTGCCTTTTACTCTGAGTGAGAGTCCCTTTGTCGCCAGCAGGGGTAAGAGCTCTCTAAACTTTGCCCAGGCTATTCTTATTCTAGCAGCTACACTTTCAGCGCACCCACCCCCACTACTAACTTGGTCGCCCAGATAGCGGAAGCTATCGACTACCTCTAGTTTTTCATATATATATATATATATATATATATATATATATATAGGCACAGGAGTGGCTGTGTGGTAAGTAGCTTGCTTACCAACCACATGGTTCTGGGTTCAGTCCCACTGCGTGGCACCTTGGGCTTCTTTCGACGGGCTTCTTTCAGCTTCTATCTACCAAATCCACTCACAAGGCTTTGGTCGGCACAAGGCTGTAGTAGAAGACACTTGCCTAAGTGCCACACAGTGGGACTGAACCCAGAACCATGTGGTTGGTAAGCAAGCTACTTACCACACAGCCACTCCTGCACCTGATAATAAATGAAATAAGACATTAGAAAATCATTCGAGTGACGTCGTTGCCATTGCCGCTGGACTGGCTCTTGTGCAGGTGACACGTAAGAACACCATTTTGAGTGTGGCTTTTGCCAGTACCGCGTGACTGGCCCTTGTGCCGGTGGTACGTAAAAGCACCCACTACACTCTCGGAGTGGTTGGCGTTAGGAAGGGCATCCAGCTGTAGAAACTCTGCCAGATCAGATTGGAGCCTGGTGCAGTCATCTGGCTTGCCAGTCCTCAGTCAAATCGTCCAACCCATGCCAGCATGGAAAGCAGACGTTAAACGATGATGATGATGATGGTGATGGTGATGGTGGTGGTGGTGGTGGTGGTGATGATGACGATGATGATGATGATGGTGATGATGATGATGAAGGCATGTTGTTTAGCTCGAAGTCAACCCTGATTGAGCAGAACCAAGATAAAAGGCATTTCTGCCATGACTTCCCTGACCACAGAAACTGTGTGGAAGCTTGTTGTATATATATATATATATGTGTGTGTGTGTGTGTGTGTGTCAGTGTTTATTCCACTGCCACATAATTGACATTGCTTTGTTTATATCTCTGTATCTTAGTGGTTCAGCAAAAGGGACTAATAAAATAAATACTGGGGTTAATTTGTTTGGCTAAAACCCTTCAAGTGTGTCCCAGTATGACCACAATCCAATAACTGAAACAACTAAATTTATCTAATCTGCCCTTTCCCTTTTTTAATATAGTAAAGGTTCTGATTTTAGGGATATTTAGCTGATATTTCTACCAAGTTAAACAATTATGTAAAAGCTTCCTTTTTTTGTTGTTCATTATTATTCAGCTTATCATCAGGTTGTTCTGTCAGAGCTGACCTGTGGTCAAAGACATTTGACATTTCACCCATGACCAACCAGTTATTTTTTTTTATACCAGTAACTAAACTGTCCAATGTATCTGTAATATTTATGTAAAATGATAGGATATGACTCAAGGGAGGTTTGACTTCTATTTCTGGTAAATCAAACAACAGCATAGATGCCCCACGTGGTGGTTATATTCATTATTGATATGTTTATATTTCCAGGGTCTTCCTGTCTTAAATGGAACACCTGCTTTGTTGTGTAAAGTCAACTGCATCCACAATGTTGAGGACCGTTGCGTTTGGTATGGGCAGGTTACAGAATTACTTCAGGAAAGCGGAGATAATAACCCAGTTCTGCACTACAATAAGTAACATAACATTACGTATTTTCTAACACATCTATTTTGCTTTTGTTCATTGTGTCATTTGTGTTGTTGGCACTCCGTTGCTTACAACGACGAGGGTTCCAGTTGATCCGATCAACGGAACAGCCTGCTCGTGAAATTAACATGCAAGTGGCTGAGCACTCCACAGACATGTGTACCCTTAACGTAGTTCTCGGGGATGTTCAGCGTGACACAGAGTGTGACAAGGCGGGCCCTTCAAATTACAGGCACAACAGAAACAGGAAGTAAGTGTGAGAGAAAGTTGTGGTGAAAGAGTACAGCAGGGTTCACCACCATCCCCTGCCGGAGCCTCGTGGTGCTTTAGGTGTTTTTGCTCAATAAACACTCACAACGCCCGGTCTGGGAATCGAAACCGCAATCCTATGACCACGAGTCCGCTACCCTAACCACTGGGCCATTGCGCCTCCACTTGTGTCATTTATATTCCAAACTTCTATTAATTCTAGTTTACAATCAGTTACTTAAGAATAAGTTCTTAAATGTTAAATGTTTAACTCTTTAGCATTTAAACCGGCCATATTTGACCAGAATATTCAGCCTGTTTCATTTCCAAACCAACAAGATCCTACCTCTCACATCTACTCTATGATGTCCTTCTAAAAATACAAACAATAATTACTTCATCAAAATCTTGAAGCTATGACAGAATGCATGATTGATTCTAAACACTGTGAATAAATAAGCATCACATTTGAGAGAGTAATTTGAATGCTAATGGGTCAAAAACACAAACACAAAGACCATTAAATTCATTTCTTGAAGTGACCAAATAAAATAAGTACTAGGCTTACAAAGAATAAGTCCTGGGGTCGATTTGCTCGACTAAAGGCAGTGCTCCAGCATGGCTACAGTCAAATGACTGAAACAAGTAAAGGAGGAGGAGGGGTCGATGTAATTGACTTAACCCGTCCTCCAAAATTGCTGCCCTTGTGGCAAAATTCGGAATCATTATTATAATTATTATAGAGGCGGTGAGCTGGCAAAATCGTTAGCACACTAGGCAAAATGCTTAGCAGTATTTTGCCCTTCACTACATTCTGAGTTTCCCCAAAATGGCTGCCCTTGTGGCAAAATGTGACACCATTATTATTATTGTTATTATTATTATTATTATTATTAAGGTGGTGAGCTGGCAGAATCATTAGCATGCCAGGTAAAATGCTTAGTGGCATTTTGTCTGTCTTCACATTCTGAGTTCAAATTCCGCTGAGGTTGACTTTGCCTTTCATCCTTTCAGAGTTGATAACTTAAGTACCATCTCTTCCCCTAATTTGGCTGCCCTTGTGGAAAAATTTGAAACCATTATTATTATTATTATTATTATGATCCTTCTCCTCACCAGCACCATTGTTTTTATATCTGCATTTACATGCACAACTCTCATTGGATGGCACTTTTCAAGGTAGCATTTTATGGCTTGGTGTCTTTCTTGACACCAATCCTGTGTTTTTAATACTGAGTACTCATGTTATGAAGCAACACAGTATTGGTATAGCTTGAATTATAGGCTGTTCTATAATAAGCAATATTTTAAAATCTTTATAAATGTAACGTAATATTTAATTCCTTTATGTAGATATATTATCTTTTCTGTTTTCCTTACATTTAAATTAAGATATAATATATCTTGTGAAAAAACAAAACAAAACATTCTAACTATATATTTTTCTAGGGCTTATCACAAAGTTGGTGCATTGATTAGTGCAACTGCTCCTCCTTCACATATCACTCCAGATCGACTTACTAATTACCTTCAATTAATATGGTCTCATGCAAAAGAACATGGTATACAAAATTCAGCTTATTGTATAAGGTAAGTTGTAATTTATTATCAATCGAATGTCCCCCCCCCCCCCCTTCCTTCCTTCCTTCTATAATACAGGCATCCTGCATGTTATGGAAATATTGAATTCTTAAAAATTTTGTCTCAGCATGGAATTCTAAACTATAAAATGTATTTCTCATGGAAGCCAATGAAAACTAAATTTCATATCTCAAGATTTTCAGGAAAGCAATCTTTCTATAATTTGGAAGTTGCTTGTATATCAATGGTCTTGTTAAACATGTTTAACAAACTTAGATCTGGCCTTACCACCCCTACCTTCTGTTTCCAGTGTGCAGAATGTTTTGTACCAAACACTTGTTTTCCATTATCATCAAGTCTCCGTAACTTCATAGATATTTCTTACACAAATCAGATGTGTTTTGTAATGGTTATGTACTTTTGTTTATCTCACATGCTCTCTGCCTTTCGTGGACATTGTAGATCTTGATGGATGGATGGTTCTCTATGACTTTTAATGATGAGAATCCAATTGTTTGATCAATTGAATTATCTGTTCATTGGATTAGTGTGTTAAGTGGCTAAGCATTTCACAGATATGTTGACCCTTAATGTAATTTTTAGGTAGAATCAACATGGCACAGGGTGTGACAAGGTACTGAGTTACTGGTACAATCTCTCTGACAAACTCCGATAAAGTTCCAATTCCTACATAGTTTTATTCACAAGGAATTGATTCAACTAGAGTTTATAGAAAATGATATTTGCTCAAGATTCCATGTGGTGGGTTTTGAACCCAGGACTTTGTGGTTGTGAAGTAAACTCCTTAACCATTTGACCACACTGTGCCTATGTTATAGATTTAATGCAAACTCAAGGGTAGCAAACCTTGAAGTGTTGAAAACTAGAAGTTGTTGTTTAGTTCTGATTGAATACATCTATGACCAAAGATGTTCCGACATTGACAGTCCTGCCTCTAATTCAGACATACTGTATCTAAGACTACATACCCCAATGTGTCATCCTTTGTGGTTCAACTGCTATTTCTAGCAATTTGTAGTGAATCTTTTCCTGGCTCACAAATATAGAGGTTGATGGAGATAAAAGGTAATACTATGGTAAACTTCATCATACAGGCGCAGGAGTGGCTGTGTGGTAAGGTAGCTTGCTTACCAACCACATGGTTTTATGGGTTCAGTCCCACTGCGTGGCACCTTGGGCAAGTGTCTTCTACTATAGCCTTGGGCCAACCAAAGCCTTGTGAGTAGATTTGGTAGATGGAAACTGAAAGAAGCCCATCGTATATATGTATATATATATGTGTCTGTGTTTGTGTGTCTGTGTTTGTCTCTCAACATCGCTTGACAACCGATGCTGGTGTGTTTACGTACCCGTAACTAAGTGGTTCGGCAAAAGAGACCGATAGAATAAGTACTAGGCTTCCAAAGAATAAGCCCTGGGGTCGATTTTCTCGACTAAAGGCGGTGCTCCAGCATGGCCGCAGTCAAATGACTGAAACAAATAAAAGAGTAAAACACTGTATTTTGAAGTCAAGTACAACATAATGCTCTTATGTATGACATGCATATTTATGGTAATAAATATATTTTTGTTTTATTTTTATTTTTCAGAGAAAACTTGCAAAAGAATATTCCAATAAATGATTCTGTAAGTTACTAAGAATTTTCAAAAATTACCTTTTAAAACTGTTTCAAGGAAAAAAAAAAAAAAGAATTATGTTGTTTTTTAGGACTCCATGAAAAGATACTCCAGTTAGTTGGCTCTTTTGTGACAATATTTTTAATGAAAATGCATTCTATGTACTTCAATTAATTTTAAAAATATTGGGTCATCCCATAAATAATGTGGTTTTTTTCAATTGCATGAACTAAAAGTCAGAGGGAGACAGAATAAAATTGCATCAATTTGCTATAAAAGCAGATAGTAATTTTACCTTGTGCTTATTCTTGGTACAAATTTTGAAGAGTGCAGTTCAGTTTTAACAGTTATCTTTTTCAAAGCTATAATGTAAGTGACAAAGGAGCATATTCGGCATATTTTGCTTCATGAGTTCAATAAAGTAAACAACGCAATGGAAAGTGTGAGGAATATTAATGCAGTATATGCGGATTGGACAATAAGTGTAAGCCAGTGTTAACGGTGGTTCCAGAAATTCCAAGCCGGAAACTACAACCTAGAAGATGAGCCTCATCCTGGAAGATCTGTAGAGCTCGACGAGGACATCCTGCAAACCCTGGTGGAAAAAAATCCTATTGTAACTGTTGAGGAACTAGCAAAGAAGCTTTGATTTGGTCAGTCAACCATTCATCGACACCTGCATACCTTTGGAAAAGTTAGCAAATTGGGTCAGTGGGTTCCTCACAAACTTACTGAGTCTAATTGCATGCAATTAGACTCAGTTAAGTTAAGCCTCCCATAATGGCAGTATTGTTTCTATTATCCCTTAGTGACCGATCTAGGGTTTCTAGTGCACCACGGTGTGCCATTGCGCATTCATCCCAGACAATAAGTGTAGTTTGGAGTAGAAACTCCGCTGTTGGTGATCATTTTGAAATATTGCACATTTGGGCATCACTGAAGTGAGTTTTCTTGAGCATGAATAGAGGCAGTTTTCTTTGTGGAGATAAATAAGAATGTATTTGTTTTGGTGGTATGGCTGAAAAGAGCGAACGATTAAGGAACATATAA
Source organism: Octopus bimaculoides (assembly GCF_046866305.1). Lineage (NCBI taxonomy): Eukaryota > Metazoa > Mollusca > Cephalopoda > Octopoda > Octopodidae > Octopus > Octopus bimaculoides. Next base: position 139,543,443 of record NC_142930.1, read on the forward strand.
GATGGAAAACAGAGCAATTTGAAGTTGTGCATTGTATAACTTAATTTTTTAGTAACGAATGAAGAGGTGTGGAAAAATTCATAAGTCAATTTGTATACCGTTATTTTGAGAAGAAACGGTAAACTCTGAATGATTTGGCTATGTTCTGTGTTGATAAGCATAATGCATTCTGTTAGCTGATACTTGGTGGAGTGGATTGCTGGTGTAATGGAAGTTATTGTATGTCCAGAAGTGAAGGGGGGAGAGTACAATTTGCATGAAAGTGATTTATGTTCTTAAGAAGGATCACAAACTATGTACTGTTTCATCAAATGAAAAGGGGTTAATATGATTTTGCCCAGAAATCACATTTTCAAAATTATAATTCCCCCCCTCCCCACCTAAATTTCCTAATTTTTTATTTGTTTTTCGAATTTTGTTTTTTTATCTATGTGGGAAAATACAGATATTATGAATCTTGGAAATATAATTTGTTATTGAAATTTTAATTTTTCTGAAAGAAATACTGAATGCTCCTTCCCCCACCTCAGTCACCCATCAGCTACTCGCTTTCGGGTGAAATGCAAATCTCCTGTATGGAAAACATAGGAATGTGCGTAAATTGAGGAAAGAAATAAGGGGTGGGGTACTCAAATGTCATCTTGGACATGCTAGAAACAACAGGTAAAAGACAGGATTTCTAAGATAACTTCCTTGTAAGTTTAAATGGAAGATCAGGTTTTGAAATTTGCTCCTTACAAACAGGAATGGTAGAATAGGAAAAGGTAATTTCCATAGGATTTGAGCTGTAATTTTGTGCACAGCAAGAAATAATATAATTCATATAGAACTTTAACTGTGTGTGTGTGCCAAAGAAAGTTATTTTTGCATACCTTTCTTAAAGGACCAGCCTGACATCTCATCGCTATTATTCATATCACTTTTCAGTCCCACCTAATTTATTTTCATCCACTTTTTAAAAATGTGAATAGTCATGTTACTGAATCTGTGTTCATTATAATATCAATGGAATGTTGTACAGTAAATAACTTGAATAGAAACTACAGCAAGAAACCTCTTCTGCTCTGGCTCCTTGTCCAATACTTTTATCCTTTATTTCCGAGTGTAAAGCTGCTTCATCAGGGTTTGTAGTCTTCCAAGCAACATGGTGATCTTAGTGGTGTTTTTGGCATGAAAATAAAGCACCCAGTACATACTGTAAAGTGGTTGGCATTAGGAAGGGCAAAGAGGTGTTAAAACCATGCCAAAGCAGACACTAGAGCAACTTTTGCCAGCATGGAAAATGGATGTTAAATGATGATGATGATGATAAAAAAACAAATATAAATGTTGTTCAATTTTAAACTCTAATATCAAGTTATTTGAACCCAGATATAGTTAATCGTACTTATAAATTTTGAAAACATTTCCTATAGTGTCAGGCCTTGAGACTTAAACAAATTTTTATAAATATCAATAAGATATAGCTACTTGAGAATGAATCACTTTACAAACTTTGTAAAAATTAAATGTTTGTTATTACTTATATTGTTTTATAGAATTGGCATGAAACTGTGATCCGGTTTTATATAGACATGGTACAGAATGCTTTGAAAACTGAAACTAGCCATATTAACACTTTTGAAGAATTTCTTCTGAAAAATGAAGAATTTGTAAAACCACAAGAATTGCTATTTAAATATTACAGTGAAGATATTATATTGTCTGAAGAGTCTAGAAGAAGGTAAACACTTGTACTTTTTTATTCACAATCTCTTAGAAATGAAAGAGTCCATTTGCAATATTTCTTTTATCCCTATAAAATTTCTAATGTATTTGTTTATTTTCAGATATCTCTCACCAAACAAGAAGTCTCTTCCAATATTATAGTTCTTAAATTTCAATATTGGCTACTGTATTTATTTTGTATGGACAAAATAGAAAAAAAAAAAGAAAAACTGACAAGAAGCTTTGAATAAATGAAGGAAACAACTATCATCACAGAAGAAGGCATTGCCAATGCCTTTGGTCTTACAGCTTGTTCTATTTTGTAAAAAAATATGGCAGGAATGAAATATTTCAATTTAAACAGATTTTCAACATTACAGATCTACACAAATCATCTCTCAACTCAAAACTGAACTCAGTTGAATAGAATCAGCATACATATAATTTGAGTGTATTTTCCTTTAGATTTTCTTTTCGCTTTACCTCTGTAATCCCTGAGTCAACTTTTCAGTTACATCATAAAGGTAAAAACCCAAGTTGTCTTAGTACAAGGTAGACATTAGTTAATAATTATACTGTCGACTCATTTCATTTCTACCAATGGTTGAAAGGTTCTACAATTGTTTATAACTCTAAGGTGGCGAGCTGGCAGAAACGTTAGCATGCTGGGCGAAATGCTTAGCGGTATTTCATCTGTCTTTACGTTCTGAGTTCAAATTCCGCCGAGGTCGACTTTACCTTTCATCCTTTCGGGGTCGATCTAATCGACTGGTTCCCCTCCCACAAAATTTCAGGCCTTGTGCCGAGAATAGAAAAGAATTGTTTATAACTCTATATAGATTATATACAGTCACTAATGGTATCTATTTTCTGTAAGATATTGTTTAACAAAATCCAGTAAAATCAGAAAGCAAGTTATATCTAAATTATTTATATGCCATTGATTCAATTGATTTAAAAAGCTGGGTGACTAATTGCTAGCATAATTAAAGATGTGGTATATTCCATGGAGATTTTTTTACTAAATTCATAAAGTATTACATCTGACATAAATTATTGCAGTAATAAATTTTAAAATAAAATATTTTTGTTTTCATTCAGAAAAATTTGCATCAATCCTTTAACATTTAAACCAGCTATATCTAACCCAATATTCTGTTTTATATTCAAACTGACTAGATCCAGCCTCTCACACCTACCCTATGATGTCATTCTAAAAACATTCACATCATCAATGTCATGAAGCTATATGATAATGCATGGTTAATTCAAAACAATGTGAATAAATAAGCAACATGTTTAACAGAGTAATCTCAATGTTAAAGGATTGAAGATGCTTTTTGTTAGCAAGTTTCCCATTTCGTTTCTGCACCTTGGATCACTTCAATGATTATTTAGTAGGCTACATAATCATTGATTGACCTCATTATTTGACTGAGGCTAAATCAAAAGCACTCGTGCAATATCTTTGAAGAAATAAAATATAACATTGCTCAGCTTCATCAAAAAAAACAAGTCAGGTGATGAGAATAAAATGATCATTTTTGTCTGAATAATTTAGACAGTGACATGATCCTTTTCAGTTCTTTGTGTTGCTAGTAGATTAAATACACTCTTACAGGTTTTCATAATGTAATTGTCACCTGTGATGCATTGTAGAAATGGAGGTAAATTCTAAAAAATTAAAAAGCTGATTTTCTGTATACATTCCAACATATTCACATCATTTTGTTTAAATCTTTTAAACTCTGATATCTGATAACAAAAATGTTGATGCTTGATTATGAGATTTAAAATGCTTGTCTACAGTCATAAGATTGTAGCCCTTCCTTATATATCCATTACATCCACACATTTCATCGCATCGCATGCTGTGATTAGCATTCCAATGACCTATACTTGGTAGATAATCAAGCATTGTCCTGACAAAGAAGTTGAACACGTTCAATATACTTGCCAATATGAAGTGGCACCAAGAAGTTCCTGGGCTAGTAGCATGCCAACAGATGGTTGCATGTGCAGTGAGAGCTAGCAGTGACCTTCATGAGGCAGTGTGCCAAGTGACATTGCTGTGTTACACTTTGAAGTTGTGAAATTTGTGTTTTTGTAATCACATGCACGCTGTAGTGTGGAGGCGCAATGGCCCAGTGATTAGGGCAGCGGACTTGCGATTTCGATTCCCAGACTGGGTGTTTTGAGTGTTTATTGAGCGAAAACACCTAAGGCTCTGGCAGGGGATAGTGGCAAACCCTGTTGTACTCTTTCAGCACAACTTTTTCTCACTCTTCCTTCCTGTTTCTGTTGTGCCTGTATTTCAAAAGGCCAAACTTGTCACACTGAATATCCCCGAGAACTACGTTAAGGGTACACATGTCTGTGGAGTGCTCAGCCACTTGCACGTTAATTTCACAAGCAGGCTGTTCCGTTCATCGGATCGACTGGAACCCTCGACGTCGTAAGCGACGGAGTGCCAACAACAGTATGCTGTAGTCTATGATTTTTGTTATGGACAGGAAGTTGGAACAAAGAGCCAATGTGAAATTTTGTGTTAAACATGGGAAGTCTACTACAGAGACATTGAGCATACTTTAGCAGCCTTATGGCGACGAAGCAATGGGACTTCAACCTCAATAAACATAATTATCCAAACATCCCTATTTGAACTTGAAGCACTCTAGAGGCTTTCTGACCATGATGATATTCTCATCAAATAAGCCAATGGAACTAGAGTTGTAATGGTCTGCTATACAAATCTCTACAAGAAAGAAGGGTTTCACTTTTCTACTGGAAAATAAGATACCAGTCATAGCTAAGTGGTAAAGAAATTCACTTGGAACCATGTGTTTCTAGGTTTTATCCCATTTTGTAGCCTCATCATCTAACATGCATTGTCTATGCTGGACTAAAGTTGACTAATAACTTGGGAGTGAGAATTAGTGCAACTACTGTGTTGAAGCCTATTGTGTGTGTGTGTGTGTATGTATATATATATATATATATGTGAACCTAGAGTTAGTCATCAGAAGAATTACAGCGAGGCTGCTAATACTTTGCGATCATTGATTCTTGTTACAATTTTTAAGTGGTTAGCCATAACCTGGAACATACCCAAGAGCTACCCTGGTACTTGCCTGGATAATTTCATCCTTGCACACCTACATTGTATATATATAAAAGTTGAGTACAACTGCACATTAATGCAATAAGGCATTCCCTAATGAGCCATTATGGTCGAGCATCTAAATGCCCACTAAACATCTATCGCAGGGCTCCAAACAATCATAATGAAACATGCTCAGGAACCATAATATAAACTTGTGTCAATGCTTATTTCTCGTATATACATATATATTCAGCCTTGGGCTGAAAGAAGCCTGTTGTATGTGGTTGCCCTGACATCATGTGATAGTTGGAAATGAATGTTTCTCTTTTGTAACTAGTGTCCTTCATTTTGAATCTGAAAACCTGCCTGGCCACAGAGACAGGTGTAGGTTGACAGAAAGCCACAAACAATCTGCCTCAAAGTTTCTCTGATCCATATGGAAATGGAAAAGTGGATGTTAACAATGATTCATGTATATATATATATTGTATATTCAGCACAGCTATGGCTGTGTGGTTAAATTTTTTCTCAAAGTTTCAGCCCCACTGTATGGAAGGTGAAGGTGTATTAAGCATAAAGAAAGAAAAAAAGCCTTGAATCATATATCAAAATGGTGACTTTATTTGCCTGCTGAATAATGTGCCCCCATTTTGACCTAATCTTCTTCTTCATCAGCTGCTCCACCACCTTGTGCTTTTCTCATGTTTTTCCTCTTAACACGACCTGAGTAAAGAAAGATATGAAATATTACTCATCAGTTTAACATGTAGCAGCTTTTTTTTTTAAAGCATTAATAGAACATAACTTGTAGTGTGATACAATGCTTCACTGAAATATAAGGATCTAACAGAACATTAGGAACTGCCCACAACATGATCACAAAACTAAAGATGTATGTGTGTAATACCAATTGATCAAGCCAATTCAACACAGCTTAATTTCAATCAACATTAAGAATTCATGTACAAATAACTTTGGTAAACCGAGAAATTTGAATACAAGACTGATTAAATCTAATCTTACTAATAATTATCCCTTTCCATTACCAAATTAAGACACCCTATACTGCCAACATCAGAGACAATGCTACAAAGTCATATATCTTATTGGAGCTGTACACACTTTTATATGTAGCATAAAATATGACAAATATAACCAGTTGCTAATATAGCACTGTAAAAGTGGAAATGCAGAAGAAAAACTCACCTGGACGACCACCACCAAAGGGAGACTTCAGAGAGAAGTCAATGTGTTTTTGAGAGTCAAGGCGCACAATAAATGAAGGAACATTTACAACTTGTTTGCGAACTCTGAAAGAAAATAGACATCAAAATTATTTGGATGCATGTTGTACGAATACAGTTAACATATTCATCTCATAATTATCAAGTGCAACCATTACAGCTGCATATTCTAAAATATACATCAGCTTCAACTTTAAAAAAATTAAAACTATAACAGGTAAAATGTCAACTTATTGACATCATCATTATAATCTATTTTATCCCTTTTTTCCTATTTGCACAGATTGGAAGCTGCATCAGTTTTATACCCAGCTTTTCACTCGAACATTCACCTTCATTGCTAATTAGGCCCTTAGATAAGTTATGAACCACTTCTCCAGAGGCTTTAGGGCATTTGAAACAATTCAGTTTCTTACTAACTGCTCCTGTGCATGAGGTCCCACAGAACTGGTTGTGACCCTTCACACTGTATGGAATTCCCACCCACTCCTCTATATATTGAACACAGCCACTTCCTAGAAGTCTGAGTTGTTTTCTTTGCAACTAAGTAAAACTTTTATCTATTCTAAAGCATGTTTCTACATTTAAAATTTCTTCCCTAAATTTTCCAATAAACTAGATTGCTGGCATACAGAAAAGGACTAGAGAACTGAAACCTGATTGGTATCTGCTCTTGAAATTTGTTGCCAACTCCTTGCTGACTTTCTCAAACCATTCATCCACACCTAGTATTCTTTGAGACCAGCAGACAACAGAGGGTAGCATTTGCTGATCTCCATATCGACAAATACAAGGTATAGAAGCTTACTCCCAGCTAAGGACCCCTGCAGTTGTCTGTCCAATAAGCCTTCTAAACAAAGTGTTTCTTCTTTTGAATAATGTTAAGCCTTCCCAGCAGTCAACTGAAATACTTAGATTCTAAGGTGCATAATGTTTATTAATTACACTGTTTTCATTCATCATCATCAATAAATTCTTGAATACTATATCTGAAATATAATTTGTCCTAATCTCTACAAAGGAAATACCTTTTTATTGATATTTTGGAACTAAAATTACTATTATAACATTATGAATATTAACTAGAACTATATATATCCATGAATATTATATCAAATGTGTGCAAGAAAGCCTAAAACCTATCAAAATCTTTTAGTATATATATAATTTAAGCTGTTTGACAGTTCAATGTTGTCATCTTTATGAGTCATAAAAGAGTAGAAGAGACTAGAGAGTTTGGCAGTGTGATAGCTACATAAGGAGTTTGGATAGAAGCAACAACTGAAACTACACTTCCTGGGAAGGGGAGTGGTTTTGTAATTAGTTGTATCCCAAACATTCATTTTAAAAATGATTTTTTGTCATTTTAATTTATTCTATTGATTATGATTGCAAGATCATTGTTGTCTAATCAGTCCATTTTAAACAAATTTGTTCTTGGATCATACATATTCACCCAACTCAATTGTAACCACTTTATGTTAGTTGGGTCACTTTTGCAAATGTTAGGACTCATTCCAAGAGGTTGAGCAACGACAGGCTTCCTCATGGGTTTTGTTTTATCAATAGTGATAAACCATTGTCTTTAGATGAAGCAAAAAGCTAGAATAATTTTGTTGACTAAAGCCAATGAATAAGCTCTTTCAAAAATAAGAGCTGATATCAGAATCCAGTTTATGTTTTCAATCAATGATAAAGAAATTACTTTCTACATTCAAATCCATAACCATATAAAACAACCAAGGATATTGCATCAGTGTCAAGCAGACTAATATAAGGGATGTAGGAGTTATCCATCGAGTTTGGCTGAATTTGGAAAGGCTATTGAGTGTTATCCTTTACTAGACTGCAACCATGCTTAGGGTACCACCCTGAAGAATTTTTAATCATATGTATTGACACCAATACCTTTTTTTCAAAGCCTGGTAATTATTCTATCAACATCTTTTGTTGAACTGTTATGGGGACGTAAACATGGACGCGCGCGCACACACACACACATATACGACAGGCTACTTCCAACCAAATCTGCTCCCAAGGCACCACACAGAACCCCAAACCACGAAGTTGGGAAGCAAGCTTCTCTTCACACAGCCACGCCTATGTTGTTTGTAGTAAAAAATGGAACATATAAAACGCTTCAAAATACCAAGAATTAATGATTGTCAAAGTGCGGACTCACCTGATGTGTCTCTGTCGGATGAGAACTCTAGCATGATGAATACTCTTGGCCAGTCCTAACTTAAAGACTTGAGTTTGAAGACGTCTTTCTAAGAAATCTTCAAGGCGAAGACCCAACACATAATCAAGCTTCATTTTACTCTCGTCAAGGACACCAATACGTACCAATCGTCTCAATAAAGCATTACCTGAGTAAAACAAAATCATTAAAGAAATATCCAGTAAGCTAACTGAAGGCACATACACAACAAAAAGTAATAATTAAGATAGGACACACCTCCCAGCTATTTCTTTGTAATTTTCTTAATAATGCATGTTTTTTTTTTAACGAAGTCCTTTTTCAATTTAGAGAGGTTTATACCGTTTTTAGCCATGATCACTTAATATCATGGTAAAAAGAATGGAGGTATATTATATCATCCAGGATACCTGAATTCATTTAAGTCTTTTAACCATGCTTTCCGATTTCATATTGATAAAGAATATCACAGACTGTTATTAATGTTGCAACTAAGAGAATTCTGAAGAAAGTCAGGAATGGGGTTGTTATGCTCAAAACAATTAATATACCGAATACACACAGTTGAATTTTTTTTTTTAAGAATAAAAAAAATCTTACCTTCGAACAACCTTCTTGGATCTTTCTCTTCTAATGTAAGCAATTCTCTGGCACCTTTTCGGATGCGGGCAAGTGAATATTTTACTCTCCATACTTCTCTTTTGTTTCTTAAACCATACTCTCCTATAAGCTTTAATTCTTGGTCTAATCTTTCTTTTTCAAATGGTCTTCTTGGAGTAGCGTACGTCTTACTCTGAACTAGTGGAATACGCGGCATATTGGCTAGTTAGAGCCTAATTAATAAATAGAACAAATTCACATTTATATGATCGTAAATAGAGAAACAGGGTGTAGAATACAAGCACAAGTACTTGAACACAAGATTTAAAAAGAATTCAAATTTAATCACTGATCACATTTTCAATCTGGTATTTTATATGGTAAACGGGTTGAGAGGTTAACGGAACCAATGCTACCGATACAAAGCAACAACCTATTTGAAAACTACTCGAAATGATAGAAAAAGAATTATATTTTATAATGCAATCTTCCAAGAATTTATTAAAACGAGAAACCCCCTCTGCCCCGCAAAAAAACTGAGCATATAATACTGCCGAAAGACTAAATACGATAGACTTTCTTCACCTATTTACAGTCTCTAGGTATGAAAAAAATGTCCGATCTAGTACAAATTAGTTCATAAATAATAAACTTTTTAAGAAAGCTCGACACTATACACAACCGTTATACAATGTGTATCGTTCAATGTTCTATAAATTAACGCTTAAAAGGACGGACACGTGTTTCGAGGCAGAATTTCTGAAGTAAGTTTCAGTTATAATATATTAAATAAAATGAATTTTACAAATATTACAATTGCTGATTTATTTTAAATATACAGAAAATTATCCATAAATGATCTTATTTTATGTAGTTATGCTTTTACAGAATAAAAGAAAGACGGGTTACAGATCTAATAATTTCTCTTAATAATATAATAAAATATAAGAAATGCAAAATGGTTTTTCGCTTCATGTACAATGAAGACAGCAAAACAATTTGAGGGATATAAGTTATATAATCAGCATAATATAGCAATAACAGTGCATAAACAAAACACTTCAGAGTGTAATGTCTTAAATGGAAATCCAAAAGTGGGAAATAAAACCGAATATTTACTTAAAAAACCGCTTAAAGAGACTAACGTGAAAAATGCCTCACCTAGCTTAATGGCAGTCACCACATGGAAAGAGAGTGAGGCCGCTTGTGTATGGAAAAATTAAAGTAGTTCTATTTCGTTCAGTCACTATTTATATTTAATGTTCTTAATAATTATTATTTATTGTGATAGAATTAATTATAAAAAATTATATTGTTGTTTATTGCAACTTTGGTATTCTTTCTGGAGAAATTAGGGAGTATTTCCAGTTAATAGTTTAAGAACTATTTTTTGTCAGTGACGAAACACGACCATCGCGCACAGTTCGGTTCTAGATTACAACTGGAAGCGCCATCTGCCGTAAAGCGGTTTGTGCATGATTATTTAGTTTAATAAATTTAATAATAATAAATAATATTATTAAATCGCTACAACTATATTTTCTTTCAATTCCAATTGTGAATAATTAAACTACATTTTCAAAACTTACAAATCTGAAATAGGTTACGTCCACGAGTTTTGGTTAGATATGTTCTTGAGTGCAAGTGGAGACTACTTTTATTAACTTCCTTTCAATATAATCTCATTCAAAGGAGTCGAGTGTGAACGTGAAAATAGTAAGGTGTCTACGTGGTTGCGCGACCTTAAGCTTTAATTAAAATTTCACTCGCATCTAGGGCTTATTAATGAAATATAAATCGCAACAGTATTTACATGGTACTTTATTTTAGTGACTCCGGTGAAGTGAAAAACAAAATTGACTGAACATAAAGGACCATAATTAACTATATACCGCAAGGCATTTTGTCCGATGCTCTGCCGTTCCACCACCTAAAATAGTCGACAAATCTCTCTCAAATTATACATTACCTACTTTTAAAAGGAATGAAACATTTGATAATGTTGTCCAAGATACAGAGATAAAAAAACAAACAAACGAGGTGGTCGTGGCTGGAACGCAATTGACTATCAGTCTCCCCCCGCATCAGGGCTCTCTGGGTTTGCACGAAAACATATACGGATGTATTAGTGTACATTATGAACTACAAACTAGCATTTCAAGATATGTTCGACGATAAAGGCTTCCTTTAATCTTTAATATTTACTACCTTCAGCTTATCAACATATTCTTATTTCTGCAGAAATAACCTTAACAAAATATTTTTATATCTCTTAACCATTTCATGGTAACACAGACAAACCACGAGCCTTCCCACAATTATAGCTGTAACCTAAACAAATTATATTTTTGTTGTTTTAGCCATTTGACTGCGGCCATGCTGGAGCACCGCCTTTAGTCGAATCAAATCGACCCCAGGACTTATTCTTTGTAAGCCTAGTACTTATTCTATCGGTAACTTTTGCCGAACTGCTGAGTTACGGGGACGTAAACACACCAACATTGTCAAGCGATGGTGGAGAGACACACATATACAACGGGCTTCTTTCAGTTTCCGCCTACCAAATCTACTTATAAGGCTTTGGTAGGCCTGAGGCTATAGTAGAAGACACTTGCTGAAAAGTACCACGCAGTGGGAGTGAAACCGGAACCATATGGTTTGGAAGCAAATATTTTAATAAATATAAACTAAGATAACACTGCACAACTAAACATTGAAGTAATCGAGATAAGAAGTTTGCGTCCCAATCACTCCGGGTTCGATCCCACCGCGAGGCACTGTGGACAAGTGTCTTCTACTATAGCCGCGGGCCGACCAAAGCCTTGAGTGGATCTGGCAGACGGAAACTGAAAGAAGCCCATCGTGTAGATAGGTAATCTTCAAGTTTAGGGGGATAAAAAAAAATGAATAAAAATATTCAAGGGAAATAACTGAACGACTTACCAGTATTATCCGTTTTCTTCTAGCTGTTTATAAATAAATCACACCCTAATCCTAACCCTAACCCTAACGTCAATCAAATCACGTGTGTGATTTATTTATAAACAGAGATGTACGGAGAATACTGGTAAGACGTTCAGTTACTTCCCTTGAATATTTTTATTTATTTTTTTATCCTCCTAAACTTGAAGATTACCGTGTATATATATATATATATATATATATATATATATATATATATATATATATATATATATATATATATGTACGTTTGTGTGTGTGCATGTCTTTGTCCCCCATCATTGCTTGACAACCGGTGTTGAGTGGTTACGTCCCTGTAACTTAACGGTCCGGCGAAAGAGACTGTTATTTATGACATCGTTCGTGCGTTTGTAGTTTATCATTATAAGTGAACTGAGTACACAGAGAGCCGAAGTGAATACCGCAAGACATTCTATCCTACATCTTAACAACTCTTTCAGTTCGCCGCACACAACGTAGGTTATGAATAAATAAGTATACGATGTCATATCCGTACATATTTAGTCTTGAGAAACTCTGCTTACACGAGCTATTTCGACAACTTGAAATGAAAATTGAACTGACATGTTCCATTATTACGCTTACAGTAATATGTAACCAAGACGATACCCTGCCACCCCATGTTTAAAATTACTACAACGACTCTCTGTTATTTACTGGTGCCAACACAGTCATCTCTTTTGCATACACTTGTCGATGTGTCTTGTGATTAATCACTTTGTCACTTGCATTCAGATTGTCCTACAAGTTCTGTATTCAACAAATAGCATTAAGTTTTATTTTCTTCAATCAATATAATTATTTTCTTTCAGTGTTCATACTTCTTTTCCAAATAGCTTGCTTTTGTGTATGCAGAGAAAATGACTAATTATACACACACACACACACACACACATATATATACACTGCTGTTGCAACTGTAGTAGTAGTAGTGGTAATAATAGTGGTTGTTGCTGTTGCTGTGGTTGTCTATAACCTAGGAAACACAATTAGTAAGATTTGTTAAATCGTTGACAGTATAATATCAAAGCAATAAAGGGAAATCCAATACTTTATACTTTTTACAACTGGCTAACAACAAAATTAAAATCCAATTAGATTAGTCAGGATATTTGTTTAGCAATAATAAGGAAACATGTTAAAAGTGAGTGGAGACTATTTGTTCATCATTATCAGCTTAGTGATATTAGGTCATGGAAAAGAAATGATGTTTAGAGCAATTGACTGTTAGCTTCTTTTCCCTGTCTTTTGTATAGAGAAGCATTTGTATCGAAATCATGTTACAATTGATATGAATGACGTGTGTAGTGATTAGTTCTCGGTTTGCTTGTAAATTATCTGCGTAATAATGTATGACATAAGGGGGAAAGCAAACTGAAGCATATAAATCATTGTTATTGTCACCCCAACCCCAAATTGTGATTTCCACTTGATTATCAAGTATCATTCGCCACTTTTGTTATTTCTTAAATTTTTCTGATCCAAAAATTGAATCAAATTTATAATTCTTTTACAAGTGTTATTCACTGGACTTATCCCAAGCTATAGCACCGCTTTCAATGGTTTTCTTTGTCAATTTTATCGACTTCAATACTTTGCTAGATAAAACGTTTCCATCGGATATAATGTGGGCATTGGCATCAGGGGAGAGAACTCATTCTGACACAAAAGCAGTACCTTATTTCTATTTTCGAATGTAACAGTTGTCACCCCACGCTGAAGCGAAAATAAATAGGACTAAGCATTTTGTCCACCGTTTTAACGGAAACTGTCCCCCATTGTCCCACTTTGCTGGACATAATCGTTTCATTACTAGAGATAATTAGTTATAATTTTGGCATAGCGTAAGTGATTGTTAAGGGGAAGCTTGGTGGCTTGTCGATTTATATCGACCCCCCTCTACTTGATTGGTACTTTATTTTATCGATCCCGAAATGCAAGAAAGGCGAAGTCGATCATGGCGGAATTTGAGCTTAGAACGTAAAACCGGAAGAAATGCCACTATGCATTTTGTCGAGCGTGCTAACGATTCTACCAACTCGCCGCTTTAGGGTTTCAACCTTTCCTGTATGAGGAATTGAAATCAATACCTTAAAGTCAATGACATACGCTATAAGTTTTACGCTATTCACATCGTTGAACTCTTCCTATCCTATTTTACTTTCTTTTACAGTAAACGGTACCGAGCCATTTTAGAATTAATTTATAGGTGGGAGGGGGGGGGGGTTAAACTAGGGCCTTGTTTAACACCACCACCTGGTTCTTAAGTGACTTTAGTGGATTCTACTCTGTCGTGAGCATTCGGACAAGATCTCTGGCTTCATCCCCAACAATTTCGGTGGTCATGATCATTACTCTTCTTGCCCTGAGTAAGCTCTCCTCCCCACGAAAGTACAGGGTGCGGCAAAATGATCCGACGCATTTGTACGTTTAATAAAAGCAAAATACAGTAAAGAATGAAAAATGTGATTTTATTTTCGAAATGTACATATAATGCCATTTTGTTTTACTTGGTTTTAAAAATTAAATCAGTCAAGTGGGTGCTGTTACTGTCCACACTATCGAAAGGCGTTCGCGAAAGTTGTCCATAACTCGACGTGTCATTTCATGTGGAATGGCAGCAATTTCTTGACGAATGGCATCTTTTAATTGTTCAATAGATTGAGGGCGATCAGTGTATATCTCTGATTTCAGGTATCCTCACAGAAAAAAAATCGTATAGGTTCAAATCAGGTGATCGGGTGGGCTAACTGATGTCACCACGCAATGAGGTCAAATGACCGGGGAACATCTCTCTCAAAATCCCTATCGTACGTCGAGAAGTGTGGGCTGTTACCCCATCCTGTTGAAACCAAACATTGTCCCTATCGTCAAGTTCATTCTATTTGGGTTTCAGAAAATTCTCTAGCGTCACACAGCATCGATCAGAGTTCACAGTCACTGGTTAGGAAAGTGGTTATACACCATTAGGTGTACACCCGCTTTCCTATATTAAATTCTGAATAAACAAACGTAACGCTGACTCTGAACTATTAACACAACAATATTTATTTATGGAGGAAAATAGGCATGGTTGCTGAGACGCCGGAATGCTGTTGTGAGCTGTCCCCAGAGTTGGAATGTTGGAGAGACAGCTTGGTACGACCATGCTCATGGTCGGCCGGCCGAGAAAAAGAATGAAAAGAGCGGGAACGTTTAGATGTTGAATTCCACGCATGCGCATGAGACTCTTCCCGTGTTCCTTCCGGAACTATTCCCTGCGCATGTGTAGATGAAAACGCAGTAATGGCGACTGTATTTTGGCGCTAAATGACGTCACTACAACTGTAACATTATCGTCTTCGAAGAAGTACTGACCCCAAATGCCGAATTAGAAGGGGCCACTGGATGACATAATTAGAAGAGGCCACTGAATGACATAATTAGAAAGGGCCAGTTGTGACAGGAAGTCACAACTGGAGACAGTAGGTCTCGACCTCGGGGAAGGTAACCGCCCCACACTGCTCATTCCCTCCCTAAAGTCGGGATAATGATGACCAATTTGAAAAACGATCCCTGCGAGGTGGGGTGACTGCTTCAGCGAGTGTTGCTGGCTATTCTCCACGGCAACGCCTTTGCGATCATGTCCGCGAAGAGCGGCTGAACTCGCAATTTGGTCTCCGTCTTCTGCTGTTTAATCAATCCTTTTTTCTTTTTCTGTTTCCTTTGTTGTGGTAGTTATGGAATTTTTTTTCTCGGTAATTTTATATTTTTTTACTTTTAATGTTTTTACTTTCTTCCTGAAAAATATTTGTTTAATAAATGTTTTTTTAAAATCATTTGAAAAAAAAAATGTATATATGTATATGTATGCATATATGTATGTGTAGTGACGTCATTTGGCGCCAAAATACAGTCGGCATTACTGCGTTTTCATCCACGCATGCGCAGGGAATAGTTCCGGAAGGAACACGGGAAGAGTCTCATGCGCATGCGTGGAATTCAACATCTAAACGTTCCCGCTCTTTTCATTCTCTTTTCTCGCCGGCCGGCGAAGAGGTAACACAGGTCCAACAGAGCTCTCTCACATGAGCGTGGTCGTATCAAGCTGTCTCTCCGACATTCCAACTCTGGGGACAGCTCACAACAACATTCCGGCGTCTCAGCAACCATGCCTATTTTCCTCCATAAATAAATATTGTTGTTTTGATAGTTCAGAGTTCTGCGTTCCGTTATTATTTAGAATTTAATATAGGAAAGCGGGTATACACCTAATGGTGTATGACCAATTTCCTATAATTGGTGACCCCGACGTGATTCGGATAACCACTTTCCTAAAAGTGGTGACCCCGAATAAAGAACGACTGCAGCCACGAAAATCTGAACTGCGACCAATAATGGTACAATTGGTACCCCGAGCTAAAAAGATCTACAGACCTCATTTCAACAGCCATTGAATTCGTATGTTTCGCGACGTTCAACATCAGGATTGCCTCTACATTCTCATCAAACACAAGTGAAAAGCTAAGAAAATTTTTTCTACGTTAAAGTTTTTCATTTTGCCAACGACTTACAAAGCCCATAACCGAAGACTTCTTTACTGCTAAGACCTTTGTGGTTTTTCACACAAAAAACTTCACGGTTATTTCATTCTGACAACTTTTGAGCAATTTCCAACGTGTTTCACGAGACGTCAATTCATTCTTACATAGCGTCCTCTACTTGCTGGAAATAGCAGTAAAATGCACAGTTACATTTCAGTGAGTACATAACATCTATTGATGCTTACTTGCTCCCAGTTCAGCATATTTCACACCTCTCCGTTTCTCTCGGCCGGAGAATGGAAGAGTTACTGGCTTATCTTCATTTGCACGGGATCTTTTGTTCATTTTCGCTCGCAGCTCCGAATTCATGACAGCATTTTCCCAGCAATGCCACCAACGGTACCTCTCAAATAGACGCCCTGTTAAATTTCTCTCTCCTGATACGCACCAACAGCTACCATCCCGCTTCTAATGGAATGGTTGAGCGTTTTCATAGGCAATTTAAGGCTTCTTTACACACCTCGCCCAACCCGCAGTCTTGGGTTGAATTTCTTCAAGGTCGACGCTAATGGTCGTACAGAGATTGTGTCTGTCGACCATCTGAAAAAGCGTACCTTTTCAAACACCACTGTCAACATCATTACCACCACACATACAGCAGCAATTCCAGCGACTCCATCAACAGCTTCGTCAAGCCAAGACTACCACCGCCGTCGCCAACAGCAACACGAGTCTACGACTACTACCAAGCATCGTCCTCGCCACCAGCGTCAACACGACTTTCTATGTACACCAATCCAAACCACCGCGGCACATCTCTCTCTCTTCGATTCTGTTAGGTGTTTCATATTCACCACGATTAATAATAGACAAGAGAATTCAGCCCGCGACGAACATCTGTATAACAAGAATCCGGCCCGGCATCGAAGCCCCAACATCACAACAACTAGTGATCGCTCTGCCACACACAGCCTCAACTTCTTTCACATACAGACTCTTCCAATTGTGTACTCAACGAACTGGTATAAATGCTCACGTGTTACTGACTCTTTTCTATCTGCTGTATATAACGCATACACATACATGTATCACTCACACACACTCTTTTCTTTACACGACGGCCTGTCTTTTATTATGTTTTTATATGTCGCATTCACACTCACGATCAACAGACCAGTTAAAATGTTCAGTACCAGGTAACAGGTCCCAACTATCATCCGACGCTCAACTACAGCTCTGCTCACTGACCACAACTTCCTGCGTATTAACATTCATTTCTTTGATTTTTTCTTTGTGTGTGTTTGTGCCACATCTTGTGGTTGGTTTCAGTGGCCATCTTGCCTCAGACGTCCCTCCAAAATTTCTATTTTCGTGCTTCCACACTCGAGGGGGTGCCATTGTAGTGACGTCATTTGGAGCCAAAATACAGTCGCCATTACTGCGTTTTCATCCACGCATGCGCAGGGAATAGTTCCGGAAGGAACACGGGAAGAGTCTCATGCGCATGCGTGGAATTCAACATCTAAACGTTCCCGCTCTTTTCATTCTCTTTTCTCGCCGGCCGGTGAAGAGGCAACACAGGTCCAACAGAGCTCTCTCACATGAGCGTGGTCGTATCAAGCTGTCTCTCCAACATTCCAACTCTGGGGACAGCTCACAACAACATTCCGGCGTCTCAGCAACCATGCCTATTTCCTCCATAAATAAATATCGTTGTGTTGATAGTTCAGAGTTCTGCGTTCCGTTATTATTTAGAATTTAATATAGGAAAGCGGGTATACACCTAATGGTGTATGACCAATTTCCTATATATGTATATACAGGGTGCGATGGGTAAATTGTCACCATTTTATGTTTTTAATCTCGTTCATGTGCATTGTTTTTGATTTTGTCGACTACACGATATGGTAGGGTCAGTTGGGCACCGTCTGCAAGAAAAACACCATCATGAAGCAATTCACTCTGCCAGAAATTTGGAAACGACATACTGTACTGTTTGGCATTCGCACCAAAAGCTTCAATACGAACATTTCAGAGTGTTTGGGGTGTCAATCTGAGGAGATGTACCGAGAGTGATAAAAATCAAACATCCAGTCAACATCATGGTGTTTGGAGTGGTTGGAACGCCTTTGATCACAGAAGTGCTGAATTCGGGTCGATCTGGTTAAGTAGTGGAACAACAACAACAACAATCAGAAAAACAACAGTAATAGCCGCCGCCGCCGCTATCTCCACTGCGAAGGAAACAACAGCAGTAGTAGTAGTAACCATCACCATTACCATGACCACCACCAAGAACAACAATGACAACAACGACAATAGAAACAGTAGTAGTAGCAGCAGCAGCAGCAGCAGCAGCAGTAGTAGTAGTAGTAGTAGTAGTAGTAGTAGTAATAGTAATAGTAGTAGTAGTAGTAGTAGTGGTGGTAGTAGTAGTAGCAGCAGCAGCAGCAGTAGTGGTAGTAGTAGTAGTAATAGTAGTAGTAGTAGTAGTAGTAACTACCACCACCACCATCACCAGGGAAAAGATCAACAACAACAACAACAACAGCAGCAGCAGCGACAATGACACAGTAGTAGTAGTAGCCACTACCACCACCATCACCAGGTAAAAGATCAACAACAGCAGTAGTAGAAGCAGCAGCAGTCGTAACAACCACACCAACAATTCTTCTTCTTTTTCTTCTTCTTCTTCTTCTTGAACTTCTTCTTCTTCTTCTTCTTGAACTTCTTCTTCTTCTTCTTGAACTTCTTCTTCTTCTTCTTCTTCTTCTTCTTCTTCTTCTTCTTCTTCTTCTTCTTCTTCTTCTTCTTCAGAGCAGCTGGAATTAGATACCTAGACGTTAGGGGTCAGTAACCGTGACATTAATTAAAGTTTTCCAGACTATTAACTTTAATCACGCCGAGCCTTTTTACGTTTTAGAATTCTTACAAAAACAGAAAAACAAGGAAAACAACAACAAAAAAAACGAACTCTGACAGGATGTTTTCGACACAAAGAGCGAGTGATTAAGTCAATGGTAACAATCGTAATGTAAAGAGCCAAAAAATTATAATCTATAGGCGCAAGAGTGGCTGTGTGGTAAGTAGCTTGCTTACCAACCACATGGTTCTGGGTTCATTCCCACTGCGTGGCGCCTTGGGCAAGTGTTGTCTACTATAGCCACGGGCCGACCAAAGCCTTGTGAGTGGATTTGGTAGACGGAAACTGAAAGAAGCCCGTCGTATATATGTGTGTATATGTTTGTGTGTCTGTGTTTGTCCCCCCCCCCCAGCATCGCTTGACAACCGATGGTGGTGTGTTTACGTCCCCGTAACATAGCGGTTCGGCAAAAAGAGACCGATAGAATAAGTACTAGGCTTACAAAGAATAAGTCCTGGGGTCGATTTGCTCGACTAAAGGCAGTGCCCCAGCATGGCCGCAGTCAAATGACTGAAACAACTAAAAGAATATAAAAAGAGTAATTCACCAAAATTTTTGTGTGCGGAGAGAGAGAGAGAGAGAAAGTGTATGGGTGTGTGTGTGTTTTCAAAAAAAAAAAAAAAAAATAGGGGAAGCAACTCTCCTTTTTAAAAAATTTTAGATTTTGGAGTTGCCTCCACTAAGTTGATTTTTTTTTTCGTCGCTGCGGTTGTAATTTTAATTACCGTATTGACGGATGTTTAAGACGTGCTTTCTATTTGAAAACTGTACCCCAAGATTGCCTTGCGTCTAATGCGACCGTATTATAGACAAGAAACCGAGCACCATATGTTAGGGAGCAAGATACTGGCACTGCTTGTTGCAACGACGAGTGTTTCAGTTGATCTGATAAACGGAACAGCCTGCTCTCGAAATTAACGGGCAAGTGATTGAGCACTCCTCCATAGACACGGGTCTTCTACACATAGTTCTTAGGGTGATTCAGCGTGACGCAGAAAGTGACAAGACTGGAATTACAGGTACAACTCACTTTTGTCAGCATTTTTGTAACGTGAAATACAGTGTCTTCCTTAAGGACATAACGCGCTGCCGCGAATCGAACCCACAATCCTACGACTGTGTTCCAAATACCTTAACCACTAAGCCACGCGCTTTCGTAGAGGGAGGTGGATAAGCATAAGCTGGCTAGGTACAAAAACTGTTATTAATTAAGAAATGTTGAACAAAATATAGGCGCAGGAGTGGCTGTGTTGTAAGTAGCTTGCTTACCAACCACATGGTTCCGGGTTCAGTCCCACTGCGTGGCATCTTGGGCAAGTGTCTTCTACTATAGCCTCGGGTCGACCAAAGCCTTGTGAGTGGATGTGGTAGACGGAAACTGAAAGAAATCCGTCGTATATGGGTATATATATATGTATATGTATGTATATATATATATATATATATATATATATATATATATGTGTGTGTGTGTTTGTGTGTCTGTATTTGTGTGTCTGTGTTTGTCCCCCTAGCATTCTTGACAACCGATGCTGGTGTGTTTATGTCCCCGTCACTTAGCGGTTCGGCAAAAAAGACCAATAGAATAAGCACTAGGCTTACAAAGAATAAGTCCCGGGGTCGATTTGCTCGACTAAAGGCGGTGCTCCAGCATGGCCGCAGTCAAATGACTGAAACGAGTAAAAGAGTAAATTTAGGAAGACATATTTACTCTACGTCGGCAGTTATATAGGGAACTCATATTATCTCATTATACCTTTTTCCCCAGCATACATTACTTACATATGTCTTTCATTATTTAACGTATTATTTCATATTTAAGAAATATTTTTTCGTTGTCTAAATGAAAAAAATTCGTACTAAATTTGTTTTATTTCCTTCCGCAAAATATTCTTGTAAAAATTGGGTGCGTTTTATGCCAGGATGTATCCTATACGTCACAAATACGATACTTTAATAATATTAGTACCGTCTTAACGATTTTTTTTAGAGCGTATTTGACTGAAATAGCGTAAACGATGAAGCTTCAACCGTGAATTGAAATTGTGTATGGTTCCAACTGGGCGGGTGTTTACTTCTTGCATGAAAAAATACTAATACTCTCAAACCGATCCAACAAAGTGCTTCTCGGTATCTGCTCGTCCAGCTAGAAGTAGTTGCGAATCTGCCTCGAAAAATATTTGATTTTATTCATGATTAAAACGGGAAAAAGAAATATATTAACTTATTACTTGCAATTAATTACAAACCTGGGTATCACCCAGCGCCGGATTAACCATTAAGCAAAATAAGCACGTGCTTAGGGCATCAAGGGAAGGAAGGGGGCACCACAGAAATGGTAAATGGTTTACGACACAAAAAGAAATCACTTTAAACTTGCTAAAACAATATTCTAGATTCCTTTATCTCTACTAAGTATAGATGCAGATGTGTTACCTAAGATTAATTTTGAGGATCTGATCAAAGACTTTGCAATTCAAAAATGTAGGGGGAAACTTTTCAAATATAAATAAAGTGGAAGTATACAAAAATAAACATTATTTTCCCTTTTACTGTTTTGTTTCGTTTTGAAAAATTAAAATTTATTTTATGGTTTGTTATTGTTTATATTTTGAATTACATAATCTTTTATGGAGGGCATCAAAATCTTATAAGTGCTTAAGGCCTCGATGGGTCTTAATCCGGCCCTGGTAACACTGTCCGTTACGCAGAATAGAGAAAAATAAGTAAATACAAGAGACTGACTGCTCGTTATCAGTTTGTGCCGGTCGCCATCGATACCTCAAGTGTTCTCGGGGCCCGTACAACCGATTTCCTCCAGGCAAAATCTGGATAACTGCGGCCCGTCTGAAAAATGAGTCCTGCAAATTTAAGTGGCTGCTGCAGCGGTTGTCGCTAGCCCTTCTCCGCGGCAACACCATCGTGATCATGACCTCGGGACCTAGCTGAGTACACCATTGGTTCTGGGGTGTGTGGCCAATTGTCCCCTCTCCTCCATCTTCTGCTGCTTAATCCCCCATTTTTTCATTGTTTTTTCTTTGTCTGTTATGATTTTATTTACTCCATGTACCCAGACCTTGTGGACACCCTGTAGTTTTACAGATTTTTACCGTATCTTTGTGTTTAAATGCTATAATTTAAAATGTGATCAGTTGGCTTAATAAATAAATTTTCATCAGTATTGCTAAAATGACAAACAAACAAAAAACCAACAACATTGTACAATTTGTAAGCTAAAGGCTGAGCTATATCTGCGCAAGATGGTCAAGAACGTAGTATGCCGGAATAAACATTCTGTTTTTGTGTATATTTTCTAGATTCCGCGTTCATATCTTAGCTGTTTCCTCTCTTCCTAAGTTATTAAAATAAGTAACACCAATATAAAAAGGATCTATTTTGGCCGATCATTTCATTTCTTCACAAGTATTCGCATCGCTTGCGGAATCGAAGCAGTTAAAGAAATAAAGGATAAAATGTAAAGCAATATCCAAATTCTTTACCATCTAATTAGGATTCATTTTGGAATTCAAGGTATTTCTCATTTAATTATTCATTTAAAGGTTACATGGAGATTTAAGGTCAAATTAAACACACGCACAAACAGACGCACACGTGCGCATACATAAATACACATACACACATACAGACACGCATATGCAAAGGTAGAATAAATAAAAAGCAATAACAACGATTTCAGGTGAAGATTATTGAAAGAATGTAAATGTCAAGACTGAGTACGTGGGTTGCAACTCTGGTTTGTAGTCTGCCACGAGATTGGTAGTAAAAACGTCTTTTGATAAACCCCTACAAGTTTTGAAACCTGCCATGTGTTAGAACTTAAAAAAAAAAGTATTATGCAAAGCAATATATGATGGAATAATTGTCGGTCCCCGTTTCTAAAAAGTATTAACAGCACGAAAGCTAACTGAATTAGATTGAACAGTAAATCGAAACCGTAGGGCAGGATTGGATTGCTGCAGAGAAATAAGCTTGTTTACCATGCTCGCCAAATAAGTGGTCTTACAAGGGTTATTGAAATTAGTGAGTTCAAAAAAGAAAAAAACGACAAAAAAAAAAAAAACAACAACGCGAGGACGTGATACGGATATGGTGTTACTGGACGCTAGGGTGGCTTAATACGCTCGCTGGAGAAGAAAGCATTCTAACCACTTTCACAGTGACAAGGGGATCTAATTACCACATTCACATAGCAAAATATAGCAAAATTCTCAGTAAATAATAAAATTTTGTATGCATAGCAATGAAGCCTGGATTTTATAGAAATGATCTCGCGATAGTTGGATATTAATTAATGTAAGTGAAGCGGTTTCAGCAATTAACTGAAATTTTTTCAATAGTTAAGTTAGTGTTAACATATTCAATGTAGAGAGCATGGAAAAAATCAAATGAGAAATAGTCATGCAGTGAGAGAAACAAAAGACAAAAAAAAAAGACAAAAACAAAATAGCAAAAAAAAAAAGAAAACACACACACCATAAGTCAATGATTGATATTGTTTTAATTATTCTAGCAAGTACAACTCTTGACATGTTTCATTTTTATGTCCACATTAGCAAAGCATATACTTCGTCGTGTGGAGGCGCAATGGCCCAGTGGTTAGGGCAGCGGACTCGCGGTCATAAGATCGCGGTTTCGATTCCCATTGTGAGTGTTTATTGAACGCAAACACTTAAAGCTCCACGAGGCTCCGGCAGGGGATGGTGGTGAACCCTGCTGTACTCTTTCACCACAACTTTCTCTCACTCTTTCTTCCTGTTTCTGTTGTACCTGTAATTCAAAAGGTCAGCCTTGTCACACTGTGTCACGCTGAATCTCCCCGAAAATACGTTAAGGGTACACGTGTCAGTACTCAGCCACTTGCACGTTAATTTCACGAGCAGGCTGTTCCGATGATCGGATCAACTGGAACCCTCGTCGTCGTAAGCGACGGAGTGCCAACAACAATGGAGTAAGAAGCAGTAATTATAAATAATTATGTGATGGTGACGAGAGAATTATACTTTAATTATTTAACACGTATAGGAGACAACTCGGGACATGTTTCAGTACTATTAGATCTCCTCGGCGTAATTTACGGAATATATGAAATTAGAAATAATTGGTTCAGCTTGAATGTACTCATTTATTGTTATAAAGACAGAAAACGTTTCTTTATTATTTTGAAGAATAAAGAAGAGAGAAGCGGGAGCCTAAGATTTTTGCAGGTTCTAAAACACTGAAAAGGTCCAGAGGATTGATAATCACGGTTGCATACTGATATTTTTAGAGAAAATGTAAGCTAAAAAGGAACTTCAAAGGAAATGAAATATTTTGAGAAAGATGTTCAAGGAGTATGGACATAGTAAAGACTACGAGATAAGAAGAGCCAGGGTAATGTTGGATATCAGGTGGAATGGTATGAAACTTGCTGATCTAACAGCCTCTCATTAAAAAAAATATTAATAACTATATTAGTAATTGTATCCTCCTCAACTAGGCTCCGCACAAACCACTTCGTTCAGTTATTTCTTCCCAGAACGTCGGCTCCACGGAACTCCATCTTTGTTTACCTCTTTACCGCAGGTTTTGACTTACAAGAGTTCAAAAGGAACATTAATGGCATCTCACCGGTGTAGGAAGGCTTGCAAAAACCACGGGCACTGCCCACTTCTTTCAGATCCTACAAAAAAAAAAAAAAAGAATATACCGGCAGTATACAGGCGTAGGAGTGGCTGTGTGGTAAGTAGTTCGTTTACCAACCACATGGTTCCGGGTTCAGTCCCACTGCGTGGCACCTTGGGCAAGTGTCTTCTACTATAGCATCGGGCCGACCAAAGCCTTGTGAGTGGATTTGGTAGATGGAAACTGAAAGAAGCCCGTCGTATATATATATATATATATATATATATATATATATATGTATGCGTGTGTATATGCTTGTGTGTCTGTGTTTGTCCCCCCACCATCGCTTGACAACCGATGCTGTGTGTTTACGCCCCCGTAACTTAGCGGTTCGGCAAAAAGTGACCGATAGAATAAGTACTAGGCTTACAAAGAATAAGTCCTGGGGTCGATTTGCTCGACTAAAAGCGGTGCTCCAGCATGGCCGCAGTCAAATGACTGAAACAAGTAAAAGAGTATAGGCGAAATACTGCTAAGCATTTTGCCCAGCGTGCTAACGATTCTGCATTATTTTCAAATTCTGGCAAAAGGCCAATAATTTCGAGAGAGGGGGTAAGTTGATTACATCGACCTCAGTGATCTACTGGTACTCATTTTATTGACTCTGAGAGGATGAAAGGAAAAGTCGACCTAGGCGGAATTTGAACTCAGTACATGGAGACGAATGAAATGTCGTTAAGCATTTCGCCCAGCGTGCTAACGATTCTGACTGCTTGCCACCATTTGGATTAATATTAGTGATATGCTCAAAGCGGCGAGCTGGCGGAGTCGTTAACACGCCAGGCAAAATGCCTAGCGTTCAAATTCCGTCGAGGTTGACTTTGTCTTTCATCCTTTCGGGGTCCATAAAATAAGTACCAGTTGATCACTGGGGTCGATGTAATCGACTCGCCCCCTCCCCTAAATTGCTGGTCTTGTGCTAAGGTTGAACCGAACATTAGCTCCATATTACTGATTATTTTGGTTGTATATTCATCGACCTTGACATTGTATTAAATGTAAACTGTAAATCTCTATATAAGTGGGTGCTACTGGACGTCGTCACGGTCAGTGGATTGACAAATACCAGGTCACTCCACAACAAAAATGAGCGAAATATTTTGCCTCTCCCTCGTAACCCCTCAACACGAAAAGACAAAATAAAAGTTTCGCTAGTGTTGTTCAAGTTTTTAAAAATTATAAAAAAAACAACCCATCTTCATTAAGGAACTGACACTGTCGGTTACGACGACAAGGGTTCCAGTTGATTCGATCAACGGAATAGCCTTCTCGTGAAATTAACATCCAAGTGGCTGAACACTCCCCAAACACACGTACCCTTAACATAGCTTTTAGGAAGATTCAGTGTAACACAGAATGTGACAAGGATGGCACTTTGAATTACAAGCACAACTCATTTTTGCCAGCTGGAGCAACTGAAATAAAGTGTCTTGCTCAAGGACACAACGTACCGCTGGATATCGAACCACGATGCTACAATCGTGAACCCTAACCACCTAGCCACATGCTTTCACTACACCATCTTATATTATATATAGAAGGCTGTTTTAATCTAATCTTTTGCATGCAACGGATCTTTATACAGCCAAGTTGTTAATTACAACTCCAGTGATTTTTCAAACACTGTTTTCATATGTCAGTACTATAGATTTTGTGTCAGCATGCGGTTTCCGAGTACATACAAAGCCCAACGAGGCAGGAATGTGCATCTAACATTATCACTGGCTGCTGCTGGACGATTTCCGCCTGTTACTGATATATTTGTGTTATTTAACATATTATTTCCGTAACTTCCACACGAATACACAGTTAATTTGGCTTTTCGTGACGAATAGCACAGTTAATTTGGTTTTTCGTGACGAATAGCACAGTTAATTTGGTTTATTGCGATGTATCTGCATTTAGTATGATACACAGGGAACCATTTTAATCTAATGCTGCTACTGTTGTACATAACGGATCTTAATTTTGTTAAGCATGGCAACCCTCTTACATTTATTTTTTCAATTTTAACAGGCCTCCTTTCCCTAAAAGAAACACTGGTCTAGGTGATTGTTTCCCGAGTATCTTCATGATGTTTGGAATAATACCAAAGCAGTTTTTAAACCGGTAACTAGACATTTTAATTTGCCAGGCCATTCCTTCAGTTAACTCACTGTGTTTGGAATTATCTTACATCATTGCTCAACAATCTCCTGTAGACACAGAGAGAAAAACTTAATATTTACTTTAGGATCTTCATCGTCCGCAGATATCAATTTTGCCTTTGTAATTCCTACCAATCCTTAAAAACTTTTAATTCATTGAATTCTTTACATTTTGATCCTGCATTGAAGATCGCTTTCTTCTGCTAGTTGCTTGCTCTATCCCCTTTCTTCCCAGCTGAATTGGTTGGCTGTGTGTGCGTATGTGTCATTATATACATAACCTTTTGGCCCATATCTTAACTTGCCTGATTACTTCTCTCATCTCATTTAACTATCCCCTCACAACTCCCTCATATTTCAATCGACTTTTTGTTACAAGTTCTATCACTCTTCTTTCACACTCTACTTCCTCCCTCACCATTCAGCTCGCTAACAACTCACACCGCCTCTCACTTGTTTACCCCTTTCTCTCGCTGCGTTACCTCCTCTATTTTATTCGCTTTCGCATCAGAAATTTTGAACTTAAATAACAAGAGTTCTATAATTTCTGCGCCTGTCTGTCTGTCTGTCTGTCTGTCTGTCTGTCTCTGT
Source organism: Octopus bimaculoides (assembly GCF_046866305.1). Lineage (NCBI taxonomy): Eukaryota > Metazoa > Mollusca > Cephalopoda > Octopoda > Octopodidae > Octopus > Octopus bimaculoides. Next base: position 139,571,145 of record NC_142930.1, read on the forward strand.
CTCTCTCTCTCTGTCTCTCTCTCCTTCTCTCTCTTCTCTCCCTCTCCAAAGAAGGTTAAGTGTCCGAAATGTCAGACGTCTTCCCTACCTCTCAACGTGAAATTAACTCCAGCGTTTAATTCACATGTGTTACCTTGATTGGATTTGGACTTACCTTGTAAGGACGAAATTGAATAGTATTTAGTCCAGCTTTTAAAGAAATTGTTTTTTACATTTCTTCGTTTTCACCCCACATTGCATGTAATTTTTTCATTTGATTTTAGTAGAAAATTCATGTGGAAAATACGAACAATGATCAATTAATAAATTTTTTTGAAGAAAACCAGATTACAGCTTTCTTATTGAATATGTGACTTTTGTGGACATGGAATAATTTATTCTAATATAAATACAAGCATACATATAAATATAAGTATAAATACACCCCATCTCCGTAATCCGGGTATTATTGTAAACAGGGATATTCGCTGGACAAACCACATCTCTAAGACTATCAAGGAGGCTGAGGGTGTCTTAGCATCACTTAGTAAGAACTATGTCAGCCGTTCTCCAGCTATATTTGAAACTGTATATGCATCACCAGTCTGGAACCCCTATCTTGCTCAGCATAACAATCTTCTGGAAGCTGTTCAGAAACGTGCAACCATACGAATACTCGCCATCAGGCATCTACCATGTTCTGAACGTCTTACTTCCCTGGGCACGGACACAATAAAGCGCAGACGTCTGGCAACTGACTTGGAGATACCCCCAAGAATATTCATCATTTTACCAGCCAACAACTTTTGGCACCTTTTTGAATTCCATATGTCTAACACTCATAGACATGTTTACAAAATCAAAAAGCAACACATCACCCATTACTTTCAGAAACATTTTTTTCATGCTCAGATTTGCTGAGGCATGGAATAAACTACCCGTATTAGTTGTTAGCTGTCAAGACACTACATTCTTCACAAATTCCATGCTTCCTTCCTGAATTCGCCAATAGTTCCCCTAATGCCTTTTTTTTAGTTGTAGTGCACTTGAGCGCTGTATGCAACAATTGCATTACATATTATTTATATAATTTAAATATAAAGTAGACTAGATGTACAACTTCTACTGTTATGTTAGAAGCTCCAGGTAATGTTTCATTTTCCAGTTTGCTTTCTATATTGTTAATCATTAACTACTATACTGAGTAGTTATGAGCTACAGAGCAAGCGTAGGAAAATAAAGGATAAGAACTGGTTTATATTAAAGTTCCTACGCGCGTCTCGCCATTATGGTTATTTAGAGCTCTGCAATAAATATTCCAAATGTACATAGAAGATCAACCACAACGAATCCCCAAAGAGCGTTGTAGTTTAACTGATAATGCTAGCGTTCAATCCTTCCTAGAATTGAGATAGAATGAATGTGGTGATATCTAAGGTATGTTTGTTCTCAAACAACACTTATTTTAGTGCTGTTGACACCACTGGATTGAATGGTACTGCCCAGGTGTCGAAACCATAGTGGTATCCGTCGAGCATCTGATGATGGAGGTATGTTGGATTGTTGGTATGGCTGTTATTGTATGTGTGGAATAGTTTTATAACACATCCATTTGATATATATGTATAGGTATATGTATATGTATATATATATATATATATATATATATATATATATATATATATATATATATATATATATATATAATATTATTAGGGACAAAATCCAAAATTACAGGTAAAAAACTCAATTAAAATCAATTTATAAAAAATTAAAATTAAATTGAGCCTTATAGATAAAGTATATATAAAATATATATAGTTTTAGGGAAAATAACCAATTTTCAAGAACTTATCGATGAAAATCCACTATCACATATAGAAAAATTAATAATTAATTTTTTCTTTCCTAATTTTTTCATTCATAATTTTTTCCATTCATAATTTTTTCATTCATATTTTTTATTATTACGTTTGTAGAAATAAATAATCTTGTATTTTTCTATTATTCAATTGATCTTTAATCATAATTAAATAAACGTCTTTAGCTTTAAATAGTATAGCTTTAACTATTACACCGGTTAAATATGTACTAATTTTATCTTCATTATTATTTTAAACTTAAACTTCGTTCAACTTGTATTTAAAACAATGATAATTTAAAACAATGATAATTTAGGTAAGATGTTTTTTGTATATAATATACATGTTATTATTATGGATGAAGGGATGATTATTGAATGGTTATTATTTTGATATTATGATATTTTTTAAATAATTTTTCTATCTTTATATAATAAGTATTTCATATTAATTCATTTGGTACTTATTGTTGGTTGAGATATATATCTAATTATTGTTCTACTTACGATCTGACGAGTAGCTATATTTTTGAATAGAACTTATTTTCGATAATTTCAATTGATTTTAATCGATTTAAATTTCTTTTCTATTTGAAAATTGGTTATTAAACACGTGTAATCTTTTTATTATATTTATCTTATGATATTTACTTTACTTTATATTATACTCATTTATTGTGCTTTTAATTATTAATTTTTCTATATGTGATAGTGGATTTTCATCGATGAGTTCTTGAAAATTGGTTATTTTCCCTAAAACTATATATATATATATATATATATATATATATATATATATATATATATATATATATCGAGTATAACCAGCCGAAATTGCAAAGATAATTTGGAACTCGACTGAAGAAAGAAAACTCCGAATGACCCGTCGTCTATCTGGAAGTTTTGTTGTCCCTTTTGTGTATCACCTAACTGTTTTGCGTTCTTGTCCTATTTTGTATTTATATATATATATGTATGCATAGGTTATGTATATATATATATATATATATATATATATATATATATATATATATATATATATATATATATATATATATATATATATATATATATATATATATATATATATATATTTACCTACATACACATACACACACATATTTATACATACATACATACATACATACATATATATATATATATATATATATATATACTGTCGTGTCTGGGGAGAGTCATTTTCTTATTGTGCCTTAAAATTTAACACACTCACCGGTAAAATTTCCACTTATTTCTTATTTTTATTTTCCTAAAATTTTCGTTGCGTCTTGCAACCTTTTCAATAGTTTTGACTATTGAAAAAGTTGCAAGACTATTGAAAAGGTTGCAAGACGCAACGAAAATTTTAGGAAAATAAAAATAAGAAATAAGTGGAAATTTTACCGGTGAGTGTGTTAAATTTTAAGGCACAATAAGAAAATGGCTCTCCCCAGACACAACAGAATATGCTTCAACACACGAAATCACATAAAAAATCTTGCAAACCAAATCCAAAACCGAAATATATATATATATATATATTTACCTACATACACATACACACACATATTTATATATATATATACATACATACATACACACACACACACACACACACACACACACACACATATATATATATATATATATACACACACATGTGCATACATACACGTATATATTTATACATACTTATGTACAAATGTATGTATGTATATGCACATATATATATATATATATATATATATATATATATATATATATATATATATATATGACCGTCTATGTGTAATAGAAACAGATACGTATATTACTTATAAGTAATTATAAGTAACAACTAGTGCATGGCCTTTGTTTTATGCGTGGAATAAGTAATTCTTTGTTTCGTTGGAATATAGGTATATATACATATATATATATATATATATATATATATATATATATATATATATATATATATATATATATATGTACACACACACACACACACACACACACATATATATATATATATATATATATATATATAAAGTGTAGTATATTGCCACTTAAGTGTGGCTGACCCCTAGGGGTGGATGTTACTGTTGCTTTTAGCCCCAGGAGGACTTCTCCTCCAGCTGGCTTATCGACACACGACTGTGTCCTGTTTGCCAAGGGAGTTATCCCTCTCACCTCGATCAGCAGCACGAACGTATCCGGATTTCAGGGTTATTTCCCTTCGTCGGCGTTCGACAGCTGATGACCTTGGTGAGAGAGACAAAAACCTGGCAAACCTTATATCTTCTTTTCCAGTGAAATTCTTCACTGATATTGAAAAGGTGAAAACAAGCAATGTTAATTCTCTAAATGAAGTATTAACAGTAACTGCACGATAAAGTGTAGTATATTGCCACTTAAGTGTGGCTGACCCCTAGGGGTGGATGTTACTGTTGCTTTTAGCCCCAGGAGGACATCTCCTCCAGCTGGCTTATCGACACACGACTGTGTCCTGTTTGCCAAGGGAGTTATCCCTCTCACCTCGATCAGCAGCACGAACGTATCCGGATTTCAGGGTTATTTCCCTTCGTCGGCGTTCGACAGCTGATGACCTTGGTGAGAGAGACAAAAACCTGGCAAACCTTATATCTTCTTTTCCAGTGAAATTCTTCACTGATATTGAAAAGGTGAAAACAAGCAATTTTAATTCTCTAAATGAAGTATTAACAGTAACTGCCCGATAAAGTGTAGTATATTGCCACTTAAGTGTGGCTGACCCCTAGGGGTGGATGTTACTGTTGCTTTTAGCCCCAGGAGGACATCTCCTCCAGCTGGCTTATCGACACACGACTGTGTCCTGTTTGCCAAGGGAGTTATCGAGGTGAGAGGTGAGAGGGATAACTCCCTTGGCAAACAGGACACAGTCGTGTGTCGATAAGCCAGCTGGAGGAGATGTCCTCCTGGGGCTAAAAGCAACAGTAACATCCACCCCTAGGGGTCAGCCACACTTAAGTGGCAATATACTACACTTTATCGTGCAGTTACTGTTAATACTTCATTTAGAGAATTAACATTGCTTGTTTTCACCTTTTCAATATCAGTGAAGAATTTCACTGGAAAAGAAGATATAAGGTTTGCCAGGCTTTTGTCTCTCTCACCAAGGTCATCAGCTGTCGAACGCCGACGAAGGGAAATAACCCTGAAATCCGGATACGTTCGTGCTGCTGATCGAGGTGAGAGGGATAACTCCCTTGGCAAACAGGACACAGTCGTGTGTCGATAAGCCAGCTGGAGGAGATGTCCTCCTGGGGCTAAAAGCAACAGTAACATCCACCCCTAGGGGTCAGCCACACTTAAGTGGCAATATACTACACTTTATCGTGCAGTTACTGTTAATACTTCATTTAGAGAATTAACATTGCTTATATATATATATATATATATATATATATATATATATATATATATATATATATATATATATATATATATATATATATATATATATATATATATATTCAATAAATAAAGTAATAGAACGTAAAACAATATTGAAATAAAAGAAACATTCAATAGATCAAAAGACATATTACTTTTTATCCGTTTTTATTTTTGTATAGATTATATACAACAAAGCGCAGACAGGAAATTTTGACAATCAATGTCTGAGCATACAATATTTTTAGCAAATTTAACATTTTTATAATTGGGATTCCTGTGAGATCCTCTTGGTAGAATAAAGTGATTGACTTTAACCAGCATAAAGTTTTACGTCTGATGTATCTGCGACTCTGTTGAAAACATCATACAACTGACTATGTGTGAACATGTTAGTAGTATTGTAAAGAAAGTAACTTATTAAAATTTAACAGAGAGTTGAAACGAATAGTTATTCATAGAGTAGCTTAATGTCTTTAACGATCACGTTGAGAAATATATGTATGTGAGTGTTTGTGTAGACACGAGTGCACACACACACAAACACACACACATACACACAAATTCATACATAGGGAGAGAGAAAGAAAGAGTGAGAGCGGGAGAGACAAAGAAAGGAAGCTATAGATGGATGGATAGACAGAGATAGATAGAGAGAGAGAGGGAGAGAGAGAGAGAGAGAGAGAGAGAGATAGAGAGAGAGATAGAGAGAGAGAGAGAGAGAGAGAAGTGTATTCTGTGAAAGATTGAGGTATATGCAGGGGCCACTGTGTCTCTTGTTTGACATTGCGAAACTCCACGCTCTTCATTTACGACAATCTGTTCAACAATAAAATGAATTTTAAAATGGTTGTAAGAAAGTGATCATTCAAATATTTTCTGAAATGATCGAATGGACGAAACTGATGCGGACTGTGCTTGTGAGTCGTCTAAGTTGTAAAAACAGTGAAAGGTAGATAGATACGTGGCATTTCGGACTGTAAAGAAAGTAACTTTTGAAAATTTTACAGAGAAAAGTATTTATTCTCACAGAAGTAAGTACACCCATAAAAAATTTCAGTAAAATTGCCATTACTCTGATAATATCGAAGGAAATCAAACGAAATTTATACTGAATAAAATATATTATACATGCAAACATTATACAAATTTGGAACACAAAACAATATACGTTTTCAAAGATATGGACGAAATATATTTTATTCAGTATCAATTTTGTTTGATTTCTTTCGATATTATCAGAGTAATGACAATTTTACTGAAAATTTTTAGGGGTGTACATACTTCTGTGAGATACTGTGCATACATACATAGGGAGAGAGCGAGGTACGAGGAGTTACGAACCAAACTGAAGGTTATGTTACAGACAGATTTCATTTCATTATAACGATGATTATGTATACATGTGTGATTAAGGAAAAACTTTTCTTTCAAACAAGTCATATTAAAAA